>NW_022987966.1:1135000-1327500 GCF_902827165.1 Trematomus bernacchii
AAAGACACTATGTGGACACAAGGCCTTTACAGTCAGTGGTTATGTGTCTCATTAAGGGACATTTCTCACGGCGAAGCCCAGGGGTTAGTTATGTGATCCCAGTAGCTAAATTCTCTTTCCCTCTAAAAACTGAGGTCAGAGGTCACTCTGACAGTGGGGTTCAGTATCTTGCTCAAGGACGCTTCAGCATGGTGTCTACTGGACAACATGCGGGTTCAATCCACAGGTGGTACACTTCTATAGGCTGCATCTAGACTTATATTCAGCACCTGTCTCCCAGAGAAAGACATCAAGATGCATTAATGCGATGACTCACACTCACTGAGGTGAAATGAGAGGGAAGCATTCAATCCATTGGATGAAATTCAGCTGGATAAAGTTAGTTAAACTGACTCTGTAAAGTAAAAACAACTGTAAAAAATGCTGTCAGCGCAAATCAGGCAGCCAGCACTGTGTCAGCTAACATGGTCATTGTTGCACTCCAGCTCACAAACAAAGCCAGGATTTAGATATGGGGGGGCTCGGGACACTGAAACAAGGGCTGGGCTGAGAGGGAGGGATGGAGGGGGGGGAGAGGCAGAGAAGCAGGTATCTGTTTGCAACTCTATGATGCTTTTTTATAAACCAAAATGTGTCATCACCAAGTTAAAACCACTACTCTTCACACATGGCAGTGACACACCCAGTGCTCATGATAATGGGAGTCTAAGGAGGAGTAGAGTGATGGGGTGAGGGGGGGCAGCTCAGTTGGCATGGGGCACAAGGTCCCACCAGACCTTAGCTATGCCTTCATCAGCTCGTACTTGGGCCAAGAGACTGGAGCAGGTTGTGTGTTACATAGAAAAATGTGGAAACAATCTAAATCTGTATTATTGCTTATAAGCAGCCGTTGTATGAGCAGGGAGTGATGTCAATAATGTATGATCATTTTTACATGATTAGAACTAGTTTTCCAAAATTGAAAGAGTTGTTTTGAATGGCTACAATCAATGGCAGACTGAAAGATGTGGGTAGAGCACATGTAGGGCCCACTTTAAGGCCCACGGGCCAAACTTGGCGGTCTGGCCATTATATACATTTTTCTTAACACATTTTTGGGCCATGTAGTTATAGCGAAACTTGCTTCACAGAAAAGATGCCTGGTGGAAAATGTTGTCTATGTTACTACATATCATGCCCACATTGGTTCAACATATCTAGGTCTGTGAACTTCCATTTAAGATTTGGTCGGATCCAAAAGTTTATTCTGAGTTGGCTGATGTTAGCCCACTTGATAAAATCAAAAGCTTTTTTTGTTGCATAAAATGTTTTTTCAAATAAAAGAATGTCAATAAACCATATATGTAGTATGGCCCTTGATGTGATTCTCAGGTCCCAGTGTGGCCCCATTGATACACATGGCATGGAGAAATGCTAATGTTCAGATCCTCCCTGGAAGGCAGTCCTAGTTTGGCACAGGGAAGTTTACACCAAATGGGCGAAGAATTGTTAGGTCAAGAATAAATAAAGCTGTAAAGGCCAAACCCAGACTTTTTTCACACAAATCACAGTGTGAAGTGTGTGAGTGTCATCCCTTTGGTTTCTGAAGGGAGCGGAAATGCTGGGACACAAAGAGGAAGGACATTGTCTCTGCTGAGCTCAGACTCTTCAGCGTGTGCAGATCAACTCAACAGAAACTGAAAACTGTGTTCAGGGACACAATGCTCACTTCCTCCCTCAGCTCCATGACCTGCAGCTGAACGACCTTCCCTTGAGCTGACCTGACCTCTGGATATTAATAGAGATTAATGTGGGGAATTCAATTCTCAAAATGCTTGAGTATATATGTACATATATATGCATATAAAATAAATCTATTAATATAGTGAGGCTGTAAAAAATAACAAGATTTGTAGATTTGTCTTGTCTAACGCTTCAGAAGTCACTCGAAGTTTATAATAATATATATAATTATATACTATAGTTATAGTTTAGTTTAAGTCAATGTCCCCATTGAGAGGAGGTGAAATAAGAACCAGAGACAAAGTTGTTGCTGTCTGGGAAAAAGGTGGGACCATCACTATGATTGAATGTCCTATACTTAGGTGAAATCACTAAACAAAGACTTGAGCTGCAGCATTTCACTTCACTATTATGTTCCTCTAGCTTTGCATACATTTTATTAAATTGTATTAAATGTTAATAAATGCCACAAATAATATCAGATTTTAAACACAAAATGTAAGAAAGTAGTAGGAAAACTAAAATGACCAAATGACAATCCTGTCCGCTTCCTTCCTATCTACAAACAGTGGACAGAGTAATAAAGCATCCCAATAAATGAACGTTGGATGGACAGTAACCTCTGTAGTCTGTTATTGAGTGTAGAAGCTTCAGTTACTGAAACTTTACCAAACATTTGGGTAACCACAGAACAAGTAATAACAATATAAACTGTCTCTCTTCATGTCCCTGAATCTACCACTGCTTACTCATTGTAGGTCACTTCAAGTTTTAGCATCAGCTAAATAACTGCTTTATGTAAATGCTACTCTACATTCCAACAAATCCAATCAGAATGTCACACAGTATATAAATACAGTATATGAAGTAAACAATTGAGAACTGCATTTCACCACCATATGCATATGACATGCAGTAGACATGAGTACAAAAGAATAAAAGCAAAAATAGTGACAACAATAGGTGCTTTGAGGTCAATTCATTTCAGACTGTTACAGGTTAAAGGACTTCTGATTTCATTCTGAACTCACCAAGGAATAATCAACTTTACTCAAAGTTTGAACTGCCTAACATTAACCAAAGCTAACTCAAAAAACTGAAACATGAACTTTGATTAAATGTATTATGTCAACAGATTTCACATAACTGTATTAGGTTAGTGGAATGCAATAGTTATAAAGTTAAAACATATTAGGTTCAATTTAATATCATTGCTTTCAACTGACTTTTGTTCAGTTCTTATTGTGAACACTTATCTATCACATTTGTTTCCAAAGCTCAACCCTCACAGTAGATATGTGACTATTGGGTAAAACATGAACATGTTTTTGTCATACACATGAATCACTATGATGACACATATCTTCCATTTTTATCTACAAAAAAAGGAAAACTGTTGTTTTACAAAAGTTTTGTGTAACCATTTGGAGTTATATCCTGTTATTCATCCTGACCTGAGTTAGAGGAAGGCGTCCAGGAGACTCTGAATATTCCACGCAGACAGTCACACATGGTCCACAGCAGGAGGCCGATGGAGGGAACACTCGGGTGAGGAGCCCAACACGGGCTGTGGGGCAGGGAGAGCCGGGCGGCAGAGATGGGGAGGCTGGGGGGGTCAGAGGCGATCCGGGATCCGTTTGACTGTTTGGGCCCACGGAAGACCGAGCTACACTGTCACTGTGGGTCACACATAGAGAGAAAGAGAGGGACAGAGAGGTGGAGGGTCCCGGGCTGGGGGAGAGAGGGATAGGTTGAGGGAGAAAGAGGGATGGAGAGCACAGAGAGGAGGGGGTCAACAGAAAGAGAGATTGACAGAGTGTGTGTACATATCAACATATGGACCAGTGTGTGTGTGTGTGTGTGTGTGTGTGTGTGTGTGTGTGTGTGTGTGTGTGTGTGTGTGTGTGTGTGTGTGTGTGTGTGTGTGTGTGTGTGTGTGTGTGTGTGTGTGTGTGTGTGTGTGTGTGTGTGTGTGTGTGTGTGTGTGAGAGAGGCGACCGCAGCAGACAGGACAGAATGGGGGTGTATTAGCACTAGTGGACAGTCAGCAGTTTGCCCCGGCCCTCTGTAAAGCCCTGCTCCATTGTTAGTGGTGCTGCAGGCTTTAGCGGTGGCCCAGCAGGGCCTTGTTAGCGGGCTTAGAGCGGCTGAAACCAGTCAGACCCCGCAACGCTCAGACAGCACACCTCCAGGGAAGAACTCACTCAATGAATTCATTAAACAAATCAAAACTCATCAACCAGAGCCACTACCAGCCGGCATGGTAGGTTACCTTATGGAGAAAGTATCTTTTGGGCAGTCGGCCTCTCAGGGAGCACTGAACCCAGAGCTGAGGAACATCTCTCAACTCTTTCTACAAATCTATAAAACAGTGGACAGTTAAACATGCTCTACAGAATGGAGGGGGGGCCGTATAGTTTTTTTATAGCTAAATAAAACAACATTTTTTTTGTTATCTTTACTTATGTATAATCATTTGTGTCTGCTGTGTGCTTAAAGGTTTGTATTGATTTTGTGTTTATGTGTTTTTTCTTTGCTTATGTGCTTTTGTGTTTTTTCTTCTAATCATCAACCTGCCAGGGTCTGCAGATGAAAATTAGACTCTAGGGCTAAATCTGACATTTCACATACTGTATCTTCATCAGAGTCAAACAGGATAAACACAAAGCCAACCACATAGACAGTAAATGCAGAACAGGTGTGCAATTCTCATTAGATGTTTGGTGGAAGACGTTTTCAAACCTATTGGACAGACGATCCAAAGTGGGAGTTACCATAGACAATGTTGAGTCCTGAGATTTAAAGGTGAATAAAAACAAGTTAGCTACATTGCTTTAATAGGATATCATGGTGAACAGTTGTAAGAACATGGTTTTATAAACATACCGCTGTATTTGCTTACAGTGTTCGTAACTTCATATTATTGCATTTCAGATTTATTGAATTATTTCAATACGTCCAAAATACATCAAAATGAGGAACTTGGGAAATCATTGGTCCCATTGAGGTTAACAAATGAAAAATGACAGGAACTTTTTTTGCTTCCAGGGCGCCCATCTCTTCCTACATATGTAATCTGTGAGACTGATGGTGATGATGCAATCCTTGCAAGGCACAGCAAACTGTGGATTTGTCCGTTATGGATTCCTCTCTTTGGAGCCTGTTAGCCCAACATGTCTTCTAGGCCAGGTCCTTACCTCTGTCTCCGTCCTCGGTCCTGTCTCCTGCTTATGTTCCAGTCCTTCCAGCCCGAGCACTGAGAATCTCTGCAGCTCAGTCACAGCTGCAGCTCTTCCTGTTAGAGGGTATGTTAATGCTGCATCACAGGCTCAAGAGTTCAAGAAACAGGGAATCAACAGGGAGTTTGTAACCTTTATTCATTTTTCATTCAATGTGTTTTGCACAGTTGCATTTCAGGCAAAGTCCAGGCACTTTGAATATTTTGCAGGTGATCTGTCAATCAAGCTACTGACCTGCATATTCAGGCCACTATTGATTGGAAATTCTTATTGGATAAGTGTGCAAAAACACATTTTAAGTCCAATGCTTAATTGTGTAGATAAAGGGTGTGGAGGTTATGATGGACGTGAACTGCAAACAACTTTTATGTCAGCGACTTACGTTCGGTTACTCAATCACAGTGTATGTTTTTATTTATTTGAAAAAAAACGTTTCCTTATCTTAAGTCACTTTTGTGCACAATAGTTGTTATGGAAGGTTTTTTGGGTATTTTGCCCTTTTTTTGGTAGTAGTAGTTAGACAGAACCTTTACAATCTGATAGAATGAATGAAACACTGCAGGGCTGAAGATGAAAAGTGTTAACAGATGAGCTGGTTATGAGGGAGACATTTGACTGAAGCAGTTGGGGGGTCTGAGGGCATCTGGTGGACAGGAAGAGAATGACAATGAACTGTTCTGGACAACTGTGGCTGCAGGCAGTATGGGACAGAGTGCACTGCTTTCTAGCCACTGAGAATCATCATGAAATGATCTATTGCACAGGTAGAAATCCCTCCAAATTGCCCTGAAATGACTGCTACTCAAATGTCGTCATATTCCAAATAAATGTGTTGTTCAGATATTTCACTACCTAAGCCTTGGACTTGCCAAATGCAGTGCTGCAAACCTGTCATCAAACACAACCATCCAATACTTCCAGCATTTTAAACAGCAAATTATTACAGTGCATTATTTTATCGTCAAAAGCACCCACATCTGAATTAGTTTTGTTTCCATAATCAGTATTAAGATTGAGTTTTTAGCAAATGGGTTGTCTGCCCCACAGAGACACTCAGAGACTGTGTGAGGTTCTTCAGGGTGATTCATGTAGGCCTAGTTTCTGTACTCATTAGGAGCCGTGTCTGTCTGCCACATGCCTCAGCTAATCCCTCCAAAGTGCAGAGTAGTTGAGAGCTGAGTCATCGAGAATAAAGCCGGCATACACACACACACACACACACACACACACACACACACACACACACACACACACACACACACACACACACACACACACACACACACACACACACACACACACACACACACACACACACACACACACACACACACACACACACACACACACACACACACACACACACACACACACACACACACACAGTGTCAGAGCAAATGACCACTCACATTGGCTGTACTTCCTCTATCCACTGAAGTGCTAGAGAGATAGCCATCATCTCCACTGTGTACACTGCGATGTGATCACTCACTCGCTTTTCCACTTTGACCTTTAACTCAGGAACATAAAATGCACAACTAGTTTTACCATTTTATGGATTTATAGATCCATCTGTAAATATTTGTATAAACTGCCCATATTGTTCATGTAGAACAGTGTTCACATAAGCCTGCACGTTGATTTTATTTTTCATTGAATGTAACCGTTTCAATAAGGATAAATCTACTATAGGTTGAGGTAGCAACCATGGTGGAACAGCTGATATCAACACAGTTGGACTAATATTCCATTCTTTAACTTTGAATTCCTTACATAATTCCGAAACACAAAAACTTTCTTTTTTAATTGTGTTACTTTCCCAACTTGTTTTTACAGTTTGTTTAGTAGGGTGAGTATATTTATGGCCCTGTAGATTTGCCCAGTAATTAACAATTAACTGTTTTCTCCTCAAAGAAATGGGTATTTCTCCGACCTCTACCTGAAGTGCCGACACTGGTGTAGATCTGACTGCCCCACAGCATATCCTTAGTGCTTGTGCCTGGACTCTATCTCTTTGTGTAGAGAAGAGTATGCAGCTGAACCATACACTATTAGTCCGTATTCTATGGCTGATCTAATTAAGGCTGTGTATACGTTCCTCAAAGCAGCTTTATCAGCCCCCCACTTAGTGCCTGCCAAGCACCTCATAACATTTAAAACCTTTTTACATTTATCTACTACTTTATCAATGTGAGTACTCCATGTGACTCTCTCGTCCAACCATATTCCCAGAAACTTAAATGTCATCACTTTCTTTAGTTCTTGTCCATAAAGTTTTAACCTAACCTCCTCACCTATCCTTTTCCTCGTAACAAATAAAGTTTCAGTTTTTTCCACCGACAATCTAAACCCCCATGTCAGAGACCAGCTTTCAATCTCCGTAATGGCTTCATGAATCTTAGCTACAATATAATTTACATTTCTGCCCCTTTTCCAAATAGCTCCATCATCTGCAAAAAGTGACTTACCAATATCAGATCCTACTTGTGTATATATATCATTTATCATGATAGAAAACAAAAGAGGACTAACTACACTCCCCTGCGGGGTTCCATTCTCAACTTCATGCCTTCGAGAATATGAATTGCCAACTCGGACTCTGATGGCACGGCCAAACAAAAATCCATAATTCAATTATATACGTTACCTCCCAGACCCATAATGTTCAGTTTTATTAATAACCCTTCTTTCCACATCATATCGTAAGCTTTTTCCACATCAAAGAATACAGCTACAACACACTCCTTATTCGCTTGGGCTTTCCTAACTTCAGATTCCAGGCACAGCAGTGGATCTAAAGTACTCCGCCCTCTTCTAAACCCACTCTGATAAGGAGTCATTCATTCATTTTTTTCAACATAGTATGTCAGCCTTTCTGTTATCATTCTTTCCATAACTTTAGACAAGTGCGATGTCAGAGCTATAGGTCTATAACTGCCTGGTCTGGTTGGATCTTTCCCAGGTTTTCTAATAGGAATAATGACAGACTCTTTCCATAATATTGGCAGCTTCCCTTTCTCCCAGATCTTATTATACATCTCCAGCAGCTTTCCTAATGCAAAATCACTTCATTTGGCCAACATTATGTAACATACATTATCTTTCCCAGGAGCAGTCCTTTTACACCTACTTAATGCTCTTCTCAACTCTTGAATAGAAAAAGGTACATTTACAACACTCTGCGACTAATGTCTTTCTTCATATACATTAGGATGTTCATCTAACACTTCCTGTCTCCTGATCTTACCTTCTTCTGTCAAATGTTCAGAAGAATGAACTTTGACAACATTTTTAGCTAGAATTTCTGCCTTCTCCATAGCACCAGTGGCAATTTCCCCTCCATTCTCTAACACTGGCAGGTTACTCTGCTGTCTAATTCCCCTCATCTTCCTAATCATTCCCCATACTTTATCTAATGGCGTAGTTCTCCCAATACTCGAACAGAATCCTCTCCAACATTCCCTTTCTGCTCTTTTAACAATTTTCCTTACCTGAGCCTGTGCCTTTTTATATTCTAATAATTTGTGTAATGAATGTGTCTTTCTTAACTTTCCAAACAGCCTGATCTTGATTGCATCATTACATTCTTTGTTCCACCATGGTACCATCTTAACACATTTACTAAGTTTACCAGTTTTATTCCCAATAGTTTGATTAGCACTTTTAATTATATTTGAAGTATATTGCTAATTTATTTCATCAATACTTCCTGCCATATCAATCTTATCAATTTCATTATCACACAATTTAGCAAACATCTCCCAATTTGCTTTAGAAAAAGTCCATCTCATGATACCGTCTAGCTCAACCACATTACTTATATCAAACTTGATTATAATCGGAAGATGATCACTCCCAATACTGTTATTTGCCAATACTTCCCAACTGCTACCAGAAGCTAATTCACTTGTTACCAGAGTTAGATCGATCGCAGACTCTGTTCCATCTCTAAAATTGAGTCTTGTACCTTGCCCATTATTTAAACAAACTAATTCCTTTGCCTCCATTAAGTCCTCCACCACCTGTCCGTTGTAATCTGTTGATCTCCCTCCCCACATTGTATTATGTGCATTCAAATCACCACACCATATTATTTCATTTCCTTGACAAAGTCTGTCTAATTCCTCTATTTTGAGTTTATTACATGGATTATAAAAATTCAGGACACTAATTTTCCTTTTATTAACCCAAACTTCTACACCCACTATTTCTAAATCAAGACTGTTCTTAAATGTTAACCTACTATAAGACATTACTTCTCTGATAAAGATTGCACATCCCCCTCCCTGACCTTCATTTCTATCTTGTCTTATAGCACTATGTCCCCCAATAATGAAGTCCAAATGAGTCTTCAGCCATGTTTCTTGAATACAAATAACGTCTGTTTTTTTCTTTTAACTGATATATATAGGTCTTAATAATTATTGTCCATTTGCAATAAGGCTTCTAGCATTCCACTGCAGAATGACAAAAACCATTCATCTACTCACTAATCTGTGAATCATCATTATTGGGGGCTAGCATATCATGTATCATTTCAATGGTTATATCCTTTGTCCCCAAAGATTCACCTGCTGCTTCCACTACTGTTTTCAGTCTTGACCTCTTTTTTGTTTGTTGCAAAGCAACATTCACCACTTTTCCAATAAAGGCCACAAAGTTGTACTTATTAACAATCAATGCATCCTCTCCTATCACACACTTATGTGAACACTTTGTGGAGCTTTCCCTTGCCTACGGGAGTTTGGGAAAATCTTTTGAAGAGAATATACTTGCTGCTACTTAGGATTTCCTAGCTATGTTTAGTGATGTCTTTTCTGTTGCTTCAGCATATGATACTTTATTTTGCACTTTGTATCTCTGCACCTCCATGGCCTTTTTCTGCACTTCGCAGCCCTGATACGCAGCACTATGTTCCCCATCTCTAGGCCCTGCACTCACCATCACCTAAAGTAGGTCAACTCCTCCCCCAGAGCCAACCCCTAATTAACTCAGGGGTATTTAAGGCACCTGTGGCATCATGGCAGCCTTTGGTTTGTTTGCTGCCTGCCTGTTTCCACATGGCCACCTTAAGGGTAGGTACATTGTCAGATACTGGATGTCATGTTTGATCAGCAACTTAATCCTCATGTCAAGGTTCTTTATTGTCAATCTGACATAGCTACAGAGTAATTATGTAGTTGAAAATCTTATGTCACAGGCTTCTCCAACAATGCAACATAATAACACAATAACAATAACAAGAGCAATACAAAAAGAAAAATAGTTATAAAATAAAGTGATGATGTGGAATAGTGCAGTACAAGTCTATATACAAGTTATTGGAATGATATATATATATATTAGGTATTAGATACATACTACTGAGTAGCAGATGAATGTTTTGAAGTTGTTTCAACAGTTCAATTTTTTAACAGTCTCACTGCCCGCGGGAAGAAACTGTCTCCGAATCTTCTTGTCCTTGCCAGGATGCTGCGGTAACGTCTGCCAGACGGCAACAGAAAGAACAGTTTGTGGCTGGGGTGATGGGGGTCTTTGATAATCCATAGTGTTTTCTTCCTGAGCCGCTGGGAGTAAAGGTCCTCCATGGATGGCAGCTCCGTCCTGGTGATGTGCTGTGCAGTTTTCACCACCCTCTGTAAAGCCTTACGGTTAAGGGCGGTGCAGCTGCCGTACCAGGCCGTGATGCTGCCAGTGAGGATACTCTCTATGGTGCACCTGTAGAAGTTGCAGAGTATCCTGGAATCCATTTTGAACCTCCTCAACCTGCGGAGGAAGAAGAGTCGCTGTCGAGCTTTCTTGGTGATGGTGGTGGTGTGAAGAGTCCATGTCAGGTCCTCAGAGCTGTGTGTGGCCACGCAGTCGTGGGTGAACAGGGAGTAGAGGAGAAGGCTGAGCACGCAGCCTTGAGGGGCTCCGGTGTTGAGGATCAGGGTGGAGGATGTGATGTTTCCCACCCGCACTGCCTGGGGTCTGCCCGTCAGGAAGTTCAGGATCCAGTCACAGAGGGCGCTGTTGAGCCCGAGGTCTCTGAGCTTGATGGCCAGCTTGGAGGGCACAATGGTCTTGAATGCTGAACTGTAGTCAATGAACAGCATTCTCACATATGTGTTCCTGTTCTTCGGGTCCAGGTGTGAGAGGGCAGTGTGGAGGGTGAGGGCTATGGCGTCGTCTGTGGACCTGTTTGCTCTGTAGGCAAACTGCAGGGGGTCCAGAGATTCAGGGAGGGAGGAGGTGATGAATGATTTGACTAACCGCTCAAAGCACTTCATTATGATAGAGGTGAGTGCTACTGGGCGGTAGTCGTTGGGGCAGGTGATTATTGTCTTTTTCGGGACAGGAACGATAGTGGAATGTTTGAAGCATGTGGGGACTACAGACTGCAACAGGGACCTGTTGAAGATGTCTGTGAACACCTCTGCCAGCTGAACTGCACACACCCTGAGAACACGGCCAGGGATGCCATCAGGTCTAGGAGCCTTGTGTGGGTTAACCCTTTTAAAGGATTTACACACATCTGCCCTGTTTAAAACAAAAGGGCAGTGTAGCTCCTGGTCCCTCTGTACCTCCACAGCCTGGCTGCTCTCAAAGCGTGCAAAAAAACTGTTCAGCTCATCTGGGAGAGATGCGCACGCAGACACTCCCGCAGCACCCCCCGCTGCTCCTTTGTAGTCAGTCATTGTCCTTAGTCCCGCCCATATATTCCTGGTGTTACAGCCTTTGAAGTCAGATTCCACCTTCTCTTTGTACTGTCTCTTTGCAGTTTTAATTGCTCTCCGGAGATCATACCTAGACTTCCTGTACTCCTCCAAATCTCCAGCTCTGTGCGCGATAGTGCGCGCTTTCAGCTTGCCACGCACATCGCAGTTTATCCAGGGCTTTTGATTTGGGAATGTCCGTACAGAAACCTTCGGTACCACGTCATCGATGCATTTCCCAATGTAGCAGATGACAGTTTCCGCGTGTGTGTTGATGTTATTGTCCTCAAACACACTCCAATCCGTAGATGCAAAGCAATCCTGCAGTGCTGCATCTGACTCCTCGCTCCATCGCTGTACTGTCCTTGTTACCGGTCTGTCCCTTTTAAGTTTCTGCTTGTAAACAGGCAACAGCAGCAGTGAGATATGGTCTGATTTGCCGAAGGGAGGGCGAGGGAGAGCCTTGTATCCATTTCGGAAAGGGGAATAAACATGGTCCAGTATGTTTCCCCCGCGCGTCGGGCAGCTGATGTGTTGGTAATATTTTGGCAAGACCTTCTTCATGTTGGCGGTGTTGAAATCTCCGGCCACAACGAACGCCGCATCTGGCCGTGAAGTCTCGGTTTTGTCAATAATCCCAAACAGCTGATCGAGTGCCGTGTTGTTGTCGGCGAGCGGCTGCGGGGGGATATACACTGCTGTTATCACAACAGATGTGAATTCCCTCGGCAGATGAAAGGCCCGGCATGAGATCATGAGGTGCTCTAGATGAGCGGAACAGTCCGAAGAAATAATCTTCACATCTGAGCACCAGTTGTTATTAGTCATTACACACACACCGCCTCCCTTACTTTTCCCCGAGTTAGCAGTCCGGTCCTGACGAAAAATAGAGAATCCATCAGGAACAATGGCGGAGTCCGGGATAGCGGGGTTGAGCCAAGTCTCAGTGAGAATTAACACGTTACAGTTCTTAATGTCCCGTTGAAAAGCAATCCGGCTTCTGAGTTCATCTAGCTTATTTTCAATGGATTGAACATTAGCCAGAAGAATACTCGGAAGAGGGGGTCGATTCTCTCGTTTCCTCAGTCTGACCAGCAGCCCGGCCCGGCACCCATGCTTTGTCTTCTTCTTGCATCTCTCAGGTAGAACAGCAACAGGTAGCCATGGTGAATCTCCATTGTCTGTCGGAGGGTTGTTATTGTCCACGAAGTTTCGCAACTGAAGAAGTTCCTCTCTGCTATATTGTATGGCAGAGTAGGTGCGGTCGGCTACCATGCCAAAAGTAAAACGGCAAAAGTAAAATAAATATGTACAAAATACGAAAATGGGCAAAGTTGGAGAGGAGCACAAAGACGATGCGGCCATCTTCACCGGCGCATCACACACAAACTAGTGCATGATGCGCATGCACTAGTGCATCTTATATTAGCACTGAACTACATTAATTTGTATTGGCCTACTGTCAGCTTGTATCCTGGTCCACCTGGTGTTCCTTTGGCCAAATGTGATGCCTGAAGTTCCTGTTAACCTGGAGGGATGTGTGTTGCTCCTTAGTACTTTAGTATTAATCCTACTGAGTAGTGGTAAGTTTATAATTACCTAAGCTAAAAGATTGAAATGTGTACTTCTGTATTGTAATCTAATGTACAATGTGTTTTTCCTACTAGGTGGTATCAGCTGCTGTTTTGCTACAATTAGGTTTTTGTTTCAATTTTAGTTTTGCTGTCTTATATTTAGGATTTTAGTGTATTTTACTGTTTGGACCAACTGGATAATTGTGTATTCTGCTTTATACTCATTTGTTGTTTCTTTGCCCCTTGTAGTGGAGTTGGAGCCAGCTAGTGGTGGAGGCTAGGCACACAGTCTGATTCCCTTCACGGCTTGTAGTGGTAGGAGCACTGGGACACAGTTTGTAGTGAGTTTTGGTTTGCAGTGAGCACCGGTGGTGTGTAAGTGGGACACAGCCCTGTTAGACTGCCTCCCCCTGGCTGGCATCTGCCCACTCCCCTTTCCCCTCATTGATTTGAGTAATTTTCTATATAAAGTGTTTTCACCAAGAATAAACAAATACATGTGATTGACATATTGAAATAAACGTTTTCATTATAATTGAACCACGTCTCTGTCTTGTGTCAGTCATGAACTTGTAGAGCCTTCTTAGTTCTGAGGTGTAAATTAAATATCTCCTGGGGCGAAATTCCCCAGGTGGCGTTGTCAGGCATTTTGGTATTTGGGTGGCTCTGCCTTTAAAAACGACCACTTGGAAGCATTAAAACGAAGATCTCAAAATACTTTATATCGATATTGCCTAACTCATCTTTTACTCAGTCTAGACAGCAGCTGATTTTAAGTTGCTACGACAAGGATCACACGGGTTTCTTGCCCACTCACAGCTCAGACCTTCAAGATTAAAAATGTTAGCGACAGCACTCTACTTTCCCACCGTTCAGACAGACCAATAATGAGTTCTGAGCCATGAATCATAATTTCTCTGAAGATACAACTACCTGCTGTCAGAAGGTCCAGCAGAGGGAAGCGACAGCTATCAAACCAAAGCATATGAACGTTTGTTTCAGGGCAATGACAGACGGCAGCGCAAGCTTTAGGCAACTCTCATCGACAGCTAGACTTAGGTTTAGAAGCTCAAATGTATTTTTGATCCATAGGCTATAAGATTTCCATTGGTATCCACATAATTTGTATGGTATGGAAATCTACTAGAAGTTTAAAGGAATACTACGCCCCAAAATGACCTTTTGCAATCCTCACTGTAGCGTCCCCAGCTGAATAATGGTCATACTCTCGAACTGATGGTATCCTTTTATTGTACAACCTTGCATGTATACATTAAGATCAACGTACCAACGTAAGAGCTATGAAAAGAAAGAAAACACAATAATTATCCACCATCTCACAGATAAAGCATCTCCATTCCTTGCATTTATAAACGTTACATTTCTAATACAAACTAAATAATGCAATTATAGCTCACTACTGCCCCCTAACTAACCAACCCTGTCTCCTAAAAATTACGTTCCCACAGAACTATACTGCATTCTCAATTACGTTTAGCAAGAAACTTATTTTATCCCACGTTTGTTATGAACGTATCTCAAATACGTTTATTTTCTACATATCTTCTAGAAACATATTTTCTCCCACATTACGTTTGTTATGAACGTATCTCAAATACGTTTATTTTCTACATATCTTCTAGAAACATATTTTCTCCCACGTTACGTTTGTTATGAACGTATCTCAAATACGTTTATTTTCTACATATCTTCCAGAAACATATTTTCTTCCACATTACGTTTGTTATGAACGTATCTCAAATACGTTTATTTTCTACATATCTTCTAGAAACATATTTTCTCCCACGTTACTTTTGTTATGAACGTATCTCTAATACGTTTATTTTCTACATATCTTCTAGAAACATATTTTCTCCCACGTTATGTTTGTTATGAACGTATCTTAAATATGTTTATTTTCTACATATCTTTGCCATTTATTGTCTTGCTTATAATAATGATAATAGTCATTAATAAATATCATTTTAGAGCACACATTTGAAATCGACGATCGGGCTCGATATATGGTTAAATTAAAATCAGTAGGCGAGGCTGTACTTTCACCAGCTGTTACTCTCATTAGCGAGGCAGAAAATAATAGTTTTAACATGCCAAAAAGCTGCTGTGTCGTTTATTGCACCTCAAACATTAAAACAAATCCAGAGTTACGTGTTTCTGTACTTCCTCTAAGAAGAAAGGACAGTAACAGAAGAGGCTTGTTTGAGACGAGCTGCGGCTCGCCTCGAAAGTAGACGAGAATAGCCGATCGCAGCCGGGGGAGGTCTCAAAAAGCTCGCCTGAAGTCGGACAGCTCGGAGTCGGCTTCTTCTTCTTCTTCTTCTTCTCTCGGTTTTTTGGCGGATTTCAAACAACTTTAAGGTGCATACCGCCACCTCCGGAGTCGGCTTGACTCGGTTTGCATTTATAAATGCACACGGCATCTATTGCACGTCTGTCCGTCCTGGGAGAGGGATCCCTCCTCTGTTGCTCTCCCTGAGGTTTCTCCCATTTCCCCTTTAAACTGTGGGTTTTTCTCTGGAAGTTTTTCCTTGTATGATGTGAAACGTAAGGACAGAGGGTGTCGTATTGTCATACTGATATTCTGTACAAACTGTGAAGTCCACTGAGACAAATGTAACATTTGTGATATTGGGCTATATAAATAAACATTGATCGATTGATTGATTGATTGATAAAGAATGGACAAATGTGTTTAACCGTTAATGTCAGATATGTACTAACTCATTGTTGGCGTCGGCGTGACGTGACGTGTGATTCAAGTGACGTGATTCAAGATGGCGCCTGTGTCGGCTCGCCGCTCGCTAAGCTCTCTAACTTTAGCTGTCCTGTTTTTGTTTTATGTTTGTCAGAATGTCTCTGCTCTGCTCGTTTATGATCGCCAAGCTCTCCTCCACCTCAGACCCTCACTGGAGTTGATATTGCTGCCGAAACCGACATCTGGCAACCATAAATCGTCCCCCCCACCTCTACTGTCGGATATCCCCACTTACCTACGCCGGTCACACTGCATCCTGCCTCGCCGAAAGCGCTTTCGACGACGGGGAAAGCGTGGTGGTGCACTGGTCCATCTGAAGGCATACCTGACGGCTTCTTCTGTGAATTATCCACGCCTCGGATGTCACGGCCCTCCCGCTGCACGCCAAGTGAGAGATCGGTGGATTCGCCCCGTTTTTCCGGAGCTCCGGACTCTGAGGGGCCCGCTGGCAGCTCCTCCTGCCCGACTGACTGCTCCCGGCCCGCGCGGCGTTCAACACACACATCTTCGTCAGCTGAGACGCACTACACCTTCGGCAAGCCCGGAGCGAAAACTTTGCATGGCTTTGCTAAATGCTAGGTCGATAGCAAACAAAACGTTCCTGCTAAACGACTTCTTCACCTCTCGTGAACTGGATTTTATGTTCCTGACGGAGACCTGGGCTCACGCTGGCGAGTATACACCGTTCTCTGAACTTCTTCCTCCTGACTGTACATTCTTCAGCTCCCCCCGTGCCACTGGCCATGGTGGGGGCATAGCATCAGTGTTTAGAGCTAACCTCCAATGCCGATTGCTTCACCCTGTATCTAGCTATGCCAGCTTTGAGTTGCAGCTTTTTGAACTGAACCCGGCCTCGCCTATACTCTGCGCAGTCGTGTATCGTCCGCCAAAGTGTAATAAGGATTTCATAAATGACTTTTCTGACTTTCTGTCCGGGATCATGGTGAAATATGATCGTGTTTTGATCTCCGGAGACTTCAATGTCCATGTGTGTTGCGAGTCCAAACCTCTGGTTAGGGACTTTTTAAATCTCCTTGATTCCTTTGGTCTCGTTCAGTCCGTGGCCCAACACACGAAAAAGGACACACTTTGGACTTAGTATTATCGTTTGGACTGTCTGTATCTGTGGATGAAATATGTGCAGCAACGCGTATCTCAGACCATTTACCGGTTCTGTTTACAACCTCCATCCCTTCCGCAGGAGTCGAATCACGTGCCCCTGCGTGTCGTCTGCGTTCGATTAACCCCTTGACTGCCTCACAGTTCTCTGATGCTTTTAATGCTTCTCCGATCTGTAAATTAGATGTGAACTGTGCTTTTAATGCTGATGAGCTTATCTCCATGTTTGATTCGACATGTACACTAATACTGGATTCTGTTGCTCCTTTTACGCTTAGACGCACCAAAGTTCTATCAGAGCCGTGGCTCAATGACTGTACTCGTGATCTCAGACGCGCTTGCAGGCGTGCAGAGAGAAAATGGAAAAAGGATAAACTCCATGTCTCCCTAGAAATCCTTCGTGCTTGCCTTTCTGACTACCAGACGGCAGTCAAAGCAGCCAAAACAGAGCACATTTCTCTGTTAATCTCCAAAAACAGCCATAAACCTCAGGTTCTTTTTAATGTCCTCAACTCGATCATTAATCCCTGTGATGTTTCTTCTATTGTCCCATCGACTACTCTCTGTGATAAGTTTCTTACATTTTTTATTGAAAAGGTATCTGCTCTTAGGCTAGCCCACACTAATGCTACCCCAGATCCTGCTCCTTTTCTGTGCCCTGCTGCCCTCGACCACTTTGACCCTGTATCCCTCTCTTCTCTCTCGGATGTAGTCAAGCACCTGCGGCCGACAAACTGCACCTCAGACAGCATTCCCTCTCGCCTTCTCAGAGATGTTTTAGAATCAGTTGGAGCAAGTATTTTATTACTTTTAAACACCTCTCTTACCTCAGGATGTGTCCCAGCTGCCTTCAAACATGCCGTGGTTAAGCCACTCCTTAAAAAGAAAAATCTCGACCCCTCCATTCTCGCAAATTTTAGGCCCATCTCCCAGCTACCTTTTTTATCAAAAGCCCTGGAGCGAGTAGTCTACGCCCAGCTGCAGTCTTTTTTAACCACGCATGGAATCCATGAAAAGTTCCAGTCTGGCTTCAAACCCATGCACAGCGCTGAAACAGCCCTTTTAAGAGTTTTTAATGATCTGCTCCTAGCCGCCGACTCAGGCAGCCCAGCTGTCTTGGTGCTGTTAGACCTGACAGCTGCCTTTGACACTGTGGACCATAGCATCCTGTTGTCACGGCTTGAACAGTCCGCTGGCATCACAGGCTCTGCCCTTGCATGGTTCAGGTCCTACCTGACAGACCGTAGCTTCTCGGTACAGCTAGGTGCCTTCTCCTCTGCCAAAGCCCCTCTTACCTGTGGGGTTCCCCAAGGCTCGATTCTGGGCCCCATCCTTTTTCTACTGTACATACTGCCCCTAGGTTCAATACTCACAAAACATAACATTCCCTTCCACTGCTACGCCGACGATGTACAGATATATCTGCCTCTCAAAGCAAATGTCAAACGCTCACTACAGCAGCTGATGGACTGCTTAGCAGAGATAAAATCCTGGCTGAGCAAAAACTTCCTCAACCTCAACAAGAGCAAGACCGAGGTAATCTTTTTTGGACCGCAACCTCCAGCCTCTCCGGTTGATATTCTGGGCTCTATCAAAAAAAACATCATCAACATGAACCTTGGAGTGACATTCACCAGCACTTTTAAATTTGACAAGCAGGTCAGCACCGTAGTAAAATCCTGCTTTTTTAAAATAAGACTATTGGCCAAAACCAAGTCGTATTTATCTTTTAAAGACTTAGAAAGGGTTATTAACGCCTTTGTAACCTCGAGACTGGACTATTGTAACGCTCTGTATGTGGGTATGGACCAGGCCTCAATCAAACGCTTACAGCTAGTCCAAAACGCTGCTGCACGTTTGCTGACTGGTCACAAAAAGCGCGACCACATCACCCCTATTCTGGCCTCACTACACTGGCTTCCAGTTCGGTTCAGAATTGATTTTAAAATCCTTTTATTTGTTTTTAAAGCCCTAAATGGGCTGGCTCCGGCCTATATAACTGAACTGCTCCAGCGCTACACCCCAGCCAGAGCTTTAAGGTCTGCTGACCAGCTGCTGCTGGTAGTGCCCAAGACCAGGCTAAAAACCCGAGGGCACCGAGCCTTCGCAGCAGCTGGCCCTAGGCTCTGGAACACTCTGCCCCTCCATGTGAGGTCGGCCCAGACCCTAGGGGTTTTTAAATCAAAACTAAAAACACACTTCTTCTCTCTGGCTTTCTAGTTAGAGCGGAGCACGACTCCTGACTATTCCGTGTGTTCTATTCTTATTTTGTTTTGTTTTTTAAGTTATATCTGTTGTAATTTATTGTCGTTTATTGTGTTTTGTAGTAATGTGTTTTTATTACATGTACAGCACTTTGGCTCGACCAAAAATCGCTTTTAAATGTGCTTTATAAATAAAACCTGATTTGATTTGATTTGATAAGTAAATACATTTGTTCCTGCTCATTATTAGATTGTTATTGCACAGATTACAGGTACTGAGACAACGAAATGCAGTTTAGCTTCTAACCAGGAGTGCATACTGTAAAGCAGTAAAGTGAAAAGTAATGTACACAATCTACAGAATAAAATATAGAATGAATTGAATGATGAATAAACAGTGAGGGGTATGAATACACTATACACAGTAGTCTATGAGCAGTATGAACAGTATGAACAGTGTGTTGTATGAATATGCTAAGATATATAAAGTATGACAACGGTAAGCAGTGCAAGTATAGTATACAAATATATAGATATTAATTTAATGATGATAAACATTGTGGAACAATGATGAATAATGTGAATGGAAGTGGCGACGTAAAACTGACACAAAACAACAACACACTTTTGCCGAGCCAATGGAGAGTTTCATCCCCAGCACGGGGTAAAACCCACCAATGAGCGCTCAGCTCGAGATACCAGCAAGTCGTTTCCCATCAAGCATTTCGCTTCCGCAGCCCGTGGAGAGAAACTGCGCCGCCTCGCCGCGCCTCGCTCTCAAGTCTGCAGGCGTCTTTGTCCCGCGAGATTTCAACGTCTCATGTAGGCGAGCCTCCAGAGCAAGTCGGACAAAATGACTAACCATCATGCAACGCACTAGCAAGACGTTGATCTCAATTGCGCAGGTCTGCGCAGGTCTCGCTTGTCTCAAACAAGCCTAGTAGCTCTGTGGCTTCAGGCTTGATCGCCGTTCAAATGACAGCGTTGGTTTCCCCAAAAGTGGGCGGGGCCGTAAAGTGACGTAGATTTTACTCTCATCTATAGAATGGCGAAGTCCCTCCCCTTCCGGTGGACCTCCATGGGACCTTATTTCGGAAAAATTATGTATTGAAGTCAATGGAGAGAGAAAGATTATCTTTCGATCCCGTTTGAATTGTGCCACGAATTACACATATGATGTTTGTCAATTTAAAAGATAATTTTGCAAGTAAAAAAAAAAAAAAACATTTGTTTGTGTGAAACGCTCAATGAACTACATCTCTGGTCAACAACACACGTCACCAAGATGGCCGTCACTACTGTCTTGTGTTGGAGCAGAACACCTATTGGTGGTGGCTGATAGCCCCCCCCTTCTGCTCTGCGCCGTTCGTTGGATGAGGCTGATCTCTATTTAATAAAGAAAGGAATTGAAAACACCGGAATCAAAAGTTATAACAATTATCTGAGTTTACTCTGGTAGGAAACAAAACACGTATACAAGTTTTACAGAGTACTCCGGACTTCAGGCTTGTGATGCGGTCTACACGTCTCTAGACCAGCCTTCAGCAAACCAGAAGTATTTTTCATACAAAAACAACAGTATTCATATTCATATTTTGGGGCGGAGATGTGTTGACTTCTCCCTTCCCATTTTACTCCGAAGCGAATTAGAGAGTCCGTGAGGAGGAGCTGTGTGAGCTGCTCACATCCCCCAGGTGTTTTTACTGGTTGGATTCACTTCTGGTCGGGTTCAATACAGCGAATCAGAGTTCTGACCAGAACGTGAGATTCTAAGGTTCCACAAGGTCAAAGTCAATCTTATCTCTGCCCCAATATCCACTCCCTTATTTTCCCATGGAATATTTCACATAAACTGTTACTCTCAGACAATTAAACATTGTATACAGATATAATGAGCCCAGAAAGAACATAATGATACCCAGAAAGAACCTTGAAAAGAACATGTGTGTGTGTGCTGGTGAAAAGGAGGTGTATGTGTGTGAAACAGGATCTCTGGGTCAGTGAGTTGTAAGTGAGAATATCATTTCTATATATGTGATTACTTAAAACAGTTCAAACAATACATGTTCACTAAAATACAATTTAGAATCATATCATTTTACTTCACTTGTCAACAAAACGATTGACTACCCTCACTATCACCACAATGAAACACGTCCTGAAGAATGTCATGCAAAGCTGCCTGCCTGCCTTCCTTTGATTCTCTCTGAACGGCCTGGTCGTTTTAATGTTTAATGTCAACCATTTGTGCAGATAGCATGAAGTAGAGAAGATTGCCGATGCTAACGTTAGCGTTAGCATTTCTCCCCCGGGCTTAAATGGTGTATTATAGAATGATCACACCGGTGACAGTACTATTCAAAGGGTTCACGAAATATGACTACTACTCTTACTATTTAACATTTTGGGTTACTTAATGTTACTTCATGTTAAGGCTAATAAAAATGACAAGGCTATAATGCTAACTAACGTGCTAGCTACTAGCTAGGTAGCTAACTTGATCAAGCCACTCCTGGTCCTTTCATCAGACGGGAAGCAAAAGAACGAGCAAGACCCATTGCTGGTATAATAACAACCTGGTACTAAGCACACAGGCATCTTGTTAAAGTTATCTTATCTTAGCCAGCGCCATATAGATAGTTTCTATCTATATGGCGCTGATCTTAGGTATCTGAATGGTGGAGGAAAACAATTGTGACATCACTTACGCAACTCTGGGATTTGTAGTCTTTCTAGTTACGTATTTTTCATAGTCTTATATTTCAACAGTTTTACGACAAACTGTGACTTTTTTGACATGGAAATTATTTTTTAAAGCTCCCATGTCATGCTTTTCCGGTTATTACCCGTCCCCTTGTGTGTTATGAAGGTTTTTATGCATGTAAACGGTGTGCAGAGTCAAAACCCTCAAAGTACACCCTGTAGCGAGTAAAACTCTAACACAGAAAATACCTCCCCAAAACGCCTCGTTGGAGATACGTCACTGCCCATTTGAGTCTTCCATTTAGTTCCGGGTACCGCCTGATGTCATGCGGTACCCGGAACGAAATGGACCAATCCCGAAGAGCTATGGCCATACCAGCAGCGGCGTGTTCCTCCTCCAGAGGTTCGAAGAACCGGCATTTCACAGACGAAAGCTTCCAAAACATTGCCCAGTTTGAGGCCGGATATGCACAGCTTGTTTGGACCGTTTGGAGCAGGGGAAGATCTGGGTATACAACCTGTAAGTTTGCATTGTTATTTGTGTATTTATCAAACAAGACTGTTTAAATGTGTAAACTGTGTTGGACTGCTAAGCCATTGACACAGTGCTAACTGTGCTAACTAAGTTGCTAGAGTTTCCATATATCAACTCTAATATCAGCAGATGGCCTTGCATACATGTATCTCATAGCAGGAGAATGTCTGCATTCACACACAAAATACCTATTGACAGTATACTCCGGGTGATTTGCCGGTCAGTCGCGAAACGTAATTACATTATAGCTGGCGTAGCGATCTAACACACGGAGCTAGAGCTAGTTTTGGTCAGAAAAACATTTTTGTGATGCTACGTTGCTAGCGTTTAAATATATCAACTACAATGTCAGCAGATGGCCTTACATGTTTGTCATGGCAGGAGAATGTCTGCAGTCACACACACGGAATACTCATACAGTATACTGTACTGTGATTTACCGTACATTGTGACCGTACATATATTGCATGTAGCTAACGAGGCTAGCTGTATGCTAGCGCAAAACAATGTATTCATGCAAGTTACATTGTATGGTAGCAGAATACCCGTATACGATTGCAATTATAAACACGTTATTGCTAGCCTAATATGAACCACTAGCTTTTGTTCATAGTAGTTTTATTACACTGCATTATAGTTGCCTTTCCTCCAAGCTAACGTTCATATCGTGTTAGCTACCAAGGTAAACAAAGCTAGGTTAGCATATTAGCAGGCAAGCTGTTCATTACACAACTACTACTAACGAATCTAAAACAACTAAGTTTCTCTAATATTTTGTGATTTGCATTTGATTTCGTCCAGCCAGATCCTGGCGGACAATCCATGACGGGGAAGGGATTCTACTGAGGCCTCGTGCTAAAAGGCACCGCACCGACTGTGCCGCAGGCAAGATGCGAGGAGGAGGAATGAATGATATACCGTGTGTATATATGTATATTTATGTTCATTTTGTACATTTCTAAAAATAAAGTTTAATGGAAATACTTAGTAGGCCTATCCTTTCTTCCCTGAATTCATATATAGCAAACCATGATTTGATTTCTCATCAAACAGTAGTAGTTTATAACGGGTAAAAATAACTTACTCTTTGTTATGAGAGTAGCTCGTAGGCCACAACGGAAAGACAAGGAGACATACACGAGTTTACAAAACCACGGCACATTTATTGTGGTAAATGCAGAGAGAGGGGGAGAGGATTGCAGAGTTAGTCTTCCTGCAGCCGCTTTGGAGAGAGACTGTGTCCGGAGGTGTCCGTGATCGTGCTGATTAGCCTCTTCAGCTCCACCCCATCGTAAGACAAAGGCCCTGGGGCCGTCACACTCTTCTATAACAACAGTTAAAAATATATATGTATATAAAATATACCGCTGTACCGACGCCATGATAAGACTGATGTTACGCTGAGAGCAGCCGGGAAAAGCACTGACATGGGCGCAGCCTCTCTGGTGGTTGACTAATCAGAACGAGTGGCCGAGCTGACCAATCGGAGCACACTAGGCTCACAGGGAGGGGGGGGCAAGAGCTCCAACGAGTCGTTTAGTGGAGAAAGTGAATACTGCTGAATACACATGCTTGACAGAGATGCTGTATGCGAAACCAATGTGAGTTTGGAAAATTGCACAGTATAAATCTATTTTAGTATACCTCAACAATGTAATTATGATCAGTGGAAATGGCCATGACATGGGCCCTTTAAGATTGACAAACATCATATGTGTAATTCATGGCACAATTCAAACGGGATCGAAAGATACGTTTTCTCTCCCCATTGACTTCAATGCATAATTTTTCCGAAATAAGGTGCCATTACCCGGAAGTAGGTGGGCGTGACTTCGCCACTCTATAATTCAAAACCATTCTATTTATTCTAACGTAAATTACATGCCAGTGTTTTATCTTTTTATTTAGCGATTTGTTTTTGCATGTTTAACTGAATGTTTTCATATTGAACCGGAAGTACGTCACTTCACTTTGTCTTCTTCGTCCCTTTTACGTTCCAGACAATGCATGGCTCAGCATAACAGACTGAACAGCGACCCCAGGTGTGTCTACATTGGAATTACATCTTCATTACTGAATGAAAAATACTTTACCTAGTGTTTGTTAACTGGGTTTTTAATGCAGTTGGCCTTTCTTAATGGTTACAAAATTGCTATGAGTTATATCTGAAGCAAATAGAGTGGCGAAGTCACGCCCATCTACTTCCGGTCCATGGGACCTTATTTCGGAAAAATAATGTATTGAAGTCAATGGAGAGAGAAAACGTATCTTTCGATCCCGTTTGAATTGTGCCATGAATTACACATATGATGTTTGTCAATCTTAAACAATCATTTCCATGTCAAAAAAGTCACAGTTTGTCGTAAAACTGTTGAAATATAAGACTATGAAAAATACGCAAGTAGAAAGACTATAAATCCCAGAGTCGCGTAAGTGATGTCACAATTGTTTTCCTCCACTAAGAGATAGCTAAGATCAGCGCCATATAGATAGAATCTATCTATCCATATAGATAGAATCTATCTATATGGCGCTGGCTAAGATAAGATAACTTTAACAAGTGTGCCACTCTCTCTAACGGTTTCAACATAAACTGTACCGAAAATAAATACCTCACGATGTCTATCTAATTATGAACTTGCTTTACTTTCACGGAACACATTTTTGGTGATAACAAACAAATGTAACAAAGTAACATATTTACCAACACATGTTCTACGCCACTATATACTTACATTTAAATGTGTGCTGCGTCGGTTCAGCCATTCTCCGCAAGGGTTTTTGAAATTGGTCCGTGCGCAAAGCATTGTGGGGATTTTAAAAGAGAGATGTCATGCTTTTCCGGTTATTACCCTTCCCCTTGTGTGTTATGAAGGTTTTTATGCATGTAATCGGTCTGCAGAGTCAAAAACCCTCAAAGTACACCCTGTCGGGAGTAAAACTCTAACACAGAAAAGATCTCCCCAAAACGCCTCGTTGGAACTTTCTCATGTTCTTCCTGGCTAGAGATGGGCGAGTCCTGATTCATCCGGATCATTAACCCGGATCCTAGAAATGAGCTGGTCGTGACGAGTCTCCCCTCTCCATTAACCCGAGTCCTTGAGTCCCACACTTGGTGTGACGTACAAATTAAAACTATAAATTGCGTCACTCGCTACTCTCTTTATAACATGTAAAATCACATTACAACGTACCCCAGTCCATCTGCCTACCCTTTAGCAAGTATACAGGATAGCTGCCTGCCAGAAGTTATCGTTTGGCTCAGGGGAGGGGACGCGGATCAGTGAAACTTCCTGCAGACTCGTGGGGACTCAGAGGAGCCAACGGCTCCTAACCGTAATAGCATAGCAGATCCAGCGATCCATACTCGTCATGTGCACGAGCATAGCCCCTCCTCCAGCACCCGGCTCCCGCGCTATATTATGCACGAGTCAACAGCAGACTCGCAGATTCGCAGATTCGCAGATTCGCAAATCCTGACTCGCTGTGCAACACACAGCAGAGCAGACTCGTGCGGACTCGGAGCCGTATATAGCAGCAGATCCAGAGATCCAGCAGACTCGTCCTCATGCACGAGTCAACAGCAGACTCAGATTTGCCAAATCGCAAAATAACCCTTTTTTTTGTGATCAACATTTTTTATTAAAGCAAAATACACTGTGTAGCGGAGGTTAATATAACGTCAGTTTAATAGATAGATAGATAGATAGATAGATAGATAGTACTTTATTGATCCCAAATTGGGAAATTGTTGTTGTTACAGCAGCATAAAAGGCATTTTACAAAATATACAAGAATAGAAAGAAAAATAAAATAAAATATAAAATATACATGTCGAAATAGAAAATATACATGCAGATATTATATATATATATACAAATATATATATATATATATTCAAAATATATGGAATAATAATATGCTCGTGAAATGCAACAACTTTTCGGTTTCACCGATAGGATTTCTACGGTCTTGGTGATGCTGACTCATATGACTCATATGACTCAAATGTTTTCTGTTGTGGCCGAATCAATATGATAAGCCCACAATTAGTATTGTAGTGTTTCGCTGTGCGAAACACACTTTGTCAGCGCTGTCATCTGCCGGTGCGTTAAGACCACCTCAGTGTCGGATTTTGGAAACTTAATTTTGAGTTGTCTCATCATGGCAGTTAGGGTATAAGGGACAAACCAGGGGACTTTACTTCCTCTTAATACCGTCGGTTATTTACAAAAAAACACCTAAATATAGCCTACTTGTTGTTATAGAGTGGCGAAGTCACGCCCATCTACTTCCGGTCCATGGGACCTTATTTCGGAAAAATAATGTATTGAAGTCAATGGAGAGAGAAAACGTATCTTTTGATCCCGTTTGAATTGTGCCATGAATTACACATATGATGTTTGTCAATCTTAAACAATCATTTCCATGTCAAAAAAGTCACAGTTTGTCGTAAAACTGTTGAAAAATACGCAAGTAGAAAGACTACAAATCCCAGAGTCGCGTAAGTGATGTCACAATTGTTTTCCTCCACTAAGAGATAGCTAAGATCAGGGCCATATAGATATAATCTATCTATATGGCGCTGGCTAAGATAAGATAACATTAACAAGATGCCTGTGTGCTTAGTACCAGGTTGTTATCATACCAGCAATGGGTCTTGCTTGTTCTTTCGCTTCCCGTCTGATGAAAGGACCAGGAGTGTCTGGATCACAGAGTTCCCGTTAGCTGGTAATTACCGGACTATGACTGGTAAAATATGCTGAAGACCGGCAAATCTAAATCTCTCCGGTCAAAATCATTTTCCCTTAGCGCAATACCGCATCAGTTGCGCCACTTATGTGACAGACAAGAAGAGTATGTGACAGACAAAAGAGTATGTGACAGACAAGAATAGTCTATTCTAATGTCTAACACTTAATGTGGAGAAAGAGATGTCCTGTATGGGTTGATTGTGCGTTGATCTGTTGGTAATGCCTCGGGGTTCCGGTGGGCATGTAAACAAATGCATAATGCTGCGCTATACTTTGTGGCCTCACCCGGTTGCATAGCGACGCTTATTGTTTAGGTGTCTTTTAATAAGCAGGTAGTCATATCATTAGCTAGAACTAGCTGGATCTGATCGATATGGACATGAACGCGAGTAAAGTCTAATCTGACGGGAGAGAGAGATCGGCTGCTGCTGACGAGTCGACACGCAGCTCTGCATGAGCCCCTGCAGCGGCGAGCAGAGCAAAACACACTTCAGGTTAGAACATCACACGTAGCTATTTTAATTACCTCTCAAACTACCTAAACTAGTTATAGATATGTTTAGTTTTACTGTCGGGTCACTCATTACTGGATCCGCGAGCTGCATGATACTGACGGGCTGTCAGGAGAAGGAGAGAGCGCTCCGTTTATTATTCCCGTGTTTTTGTAAGATACTGTACACTTTTGAATAATGTAGTTAATCTACTATAATTAGTTTGTTTAATATCGAATCATATCAATTTGTTTTAAAGCTCAATAAATAACAAAGAAGACCTTTGACCGGCACTTTTCTCATTTTGTCCGGAAGATTTCAACTTTAACGGACATGTTGACCGGCAAACAAATATTCTAACGGGAACTCTGCTGGATCAAGCTAGCTAGTAGCTAGCACGTTAGTTAGCATTACAGCCTTGTCATTTTTATTAGCCTTAACATGAAGTAACATGAAGTAACCCAAAATGTTAAACAGTAAGAGTAGTAGTCATATTTCGTGAACCCTTTGAATAGTACTGTCACCGGTGTGATCATTCTATAATACACAATTTTAGAAATGAAGTCTTATTCATTATTATTTCATATTGTATTTCCCTTGTTTCTCTCTTCTGTCCTTCCTGTTCCACCATGCATGTGACATGACTCTGGGGTTGGCAGTGCCACCACTTTGGTCCATCTGAATAATCCCAATAACTTTTGGCTAGATTGCCATAAAGAGTTGTATACACTCACACGTTCAAGTCCCTCCTCAAAACCCACCTATTCAGATCAGCCTACTCTCTGTAGTGTTCCCTATCATCTGTCTCCCCTGAATACCTTTTCCCAATCATTTGTGTCCACTTTAATTGTCCTCTCCATGATGGTATGTTTGTGTTTTTATCATGTTCTGTTGCTTTTACCTTATCTTAGAATATTTAACAAATTGTACGGTGTCCTTGGGTGTCATGAATGGCGTTTTAAATAAAATGTATTATACACATTGACGTTTCCCAGAGAATGTATCCCTCTGAAGTGTTCTTTAGTACCACCATGATGAACTAAAGCAATGTGGTTATTATTGAAATGTCTAAACAACTTTTGGATGGATTGCCATGAAAGGTTCTCTACAGGATCACCCAGAGAACAGATCAAAGGTTTTTGAATTTTTTGGCTAGCGAGGCCGTGTAGTGGAAACGCGACATTTTGTCGCGTTTCCACTACACGGCCTCGCTCGGTATGGCTGGGCCTCGTTAGGACTGGCTCACTTTATGGCGCATTTCCATTACAGTTTAGGAACTGGGGCAGTATCTATAGTAACGCAGTGTAGGCGGAGCCGTGACGTGATCTTCAGAGGACCCCAGAAAAACAACACAGCCGTTAGCTGTTAGCACTCAGAGCTCACAGCTCCTCATATATGTTCAGAAACTAGACAAAAGTTAAACAAGTACAAACCACAGACTGCCTGTGTCATGGTGAATACAGTCGCTGCTTTATTTATGTCTGTATAGGCCGTTGTTGTGAGTGTGGACGGTCGGAGCATATACTGCGTTAGCTTAGCCAATCTCCATTTAGAAAACAAGCATTTTAAAAGGTTTTTCCCCTGCCGTCTGTCTGCAGACTTGACAAAGCATTAATTCATGGTTTTTACTAACCGGTATCAGTATGTTGTTACTTCGGCATCATTTTGAAACGTGTATTACAATTAAATCACGGTCAAATATGTCCATCTTGTTGTAGTTGTAGCTCCCTTGCCAGCGACGCTCTCTCTAGTTTAGCATACTCAGCCCGACTCAGCCTCGTTGTCTCTGGCCCTAGACCCACGATTTTATGAGGCCAGAAAAACTGTGAATTAGGACCCGCCGGCCGGTACTAGGCCAAGTGGAAACGCAACCAAAGACGGGCCGCTGACGTCACAGCCCTCTTAAACCGGGCTGCGCGCTGTAGTGGAAACGTGCCATATTGGCATATAGAGGCCACCTTATGAAAACATATCATTGTTGTATGAGTCAAATATTTAAACAAGTAAAAGTGGAGACCCAGAGAAACAGGTTGGTATCTGCCTTTCAGAGCATTCACGGCCCATTAAACTGATTAAATAGGATAGAATTGAAAAATGATCTAAATTGGTTGATAATATTTAGAAGTAAGAAGGGATGAAAGCTAGAACATCTGATTTACTTTATTTTTAAGTCCAGCTGTAGAACCTAAGGACAAAAAGTGACTCATCTAGACATTTGGCCCCATTTTGATTATTTTCCATATCAATGACAAATGATAATAGAAGGCAACATGAATGCTTAAAGAAACCTGCTTTAGTTTTATACAATATGAACAAATATTATACAAAACACATAAAGTAAATCCAGTTTGATTTGCAGTCGTTCTTCAGTTTTCTCTGGCTGCTGTGCTGTTTGTCCAACGCTGATCCTGGCTGTGGGAGAGAGAGTACTTTAGTTAGAATCAAGAGCAGAACCTGAACTATCACAGTGGCTCTGTAAAAGAGTTGATTCAGGATCAAATCTGGGCATTGCCTAGGGCCATCTTAATTATTAGAGTATTATTACTTCACTGTAGTTACGAACAGTTCTTTGAGTTGTTATACATTATTTTTGGTATTGTCAAATAATATCTTTATAAACAGAGTTCCTGTGTAGTGGAGTCCTGAGAGAGCAGGCAGGAGGATCAGCCATGTTCCAGGACAGGACTCCACCTTCACTGTCTGCACCCTCGTCACCACATCTGTCCACTGACAGGACACCATGGTAATTAAAGTGCAAGTGTGTCTCCTCTACTACACACAACCCTACACCATGTTTTCACGTTTTAAGTCATGTTGTATTTCATTAATTGTTTTTATAATAAAGAAAAACGCTAAGGGAGACACCGTCAGTGTGAATCTCTCTTCTTCATTAGGTTTTTAATTTTAATATATTTAAACGTCGGCCATTTTTCACCTTATCTCTTGTGTTATGCAGATGATACCCGACACTTTTCATTCATCTGTATTGTTTGTAGTTGCTTTCTTTAAATGTGATATTTCAAGAGCTGCTTGTTTTGTTGCTTGTTCACTCAGTGCATCTGTTCTTACTAGCTTTCTGACAGTATTTCATCATGTCCATCCCTCTATTATTTAAAACGTTGAAAATCAAATTCACATCGACTCAGATTTAATGTATCACAGAGAAAACATGTTGATCTGAGGACACACACACACACACACACACACACACACACACACACACACACACACACACACACACACACACACACACACACACACACACACACACACACGCACCCGCTGAGTGTTCTATGGTCCTTCCTGAAGAAATGTGGAGAGCTGGAACATCTGATGAAGAGAGATAATCTGTCACAGTACTGCATAGAACATGAGAATAGTTTACAAATGCACACACACACACTGGGCTGGTGGGGGCTGGATGGTTAGCAGGAGACAGAAATAACCTCCAGGGTGGGGCTCTGCTGCGTTACAAGACCCCTGATGACACTGAACAGTTTACATACTGGGAAGTGACATGTTGGACATACCACTGAGGACGTGTGTGTGTGTGTGTGTGTGTGTGTGTGTGTGTGAGCAGGCTAAGATATATGTGTGAAATACAGCACACTTTAGATAACTAATAGCTCTGGTTGTTCCTCAAATCGAAAAAAAGCCCCAAACATCCCTCCAGAGTTCCTGTGTAGTGGAGTCCTGAGAGAGCAGGCAGGAGGATCAGCCATGTTCCAGGACAGGACTCCACCTTCACTGTCTGCACCCTCGTCACCACATCTGTCCACTGACAGGACACCATGGTAATTAAAGTGCAAGTGTGTCTCCTCTTCTACACACAACCCTACACCATCTTATGTGATATAATGTTTAACTCAAGTAACTTGTATTTCTTTTTAGAAATAAAGAAACCAAATTCACATCGTCTCAAGTTTGATGTCTCACAGAGGAAACACTTTGTTCTGAGGAAGTTCAACTAAGGTTTTCACTCAATATTCTGTCAGTGTATCACAGGAGTTGTATTCAAACACACACAGTACCTGCTGAATGTACTTTGGTCCTTCCTGCAGCATTGTGCAGAGCTGGAACATCTGATAAAGAGTGACACAAACACAAAGAGATACCTGTCACAATACTGCAGTGAATGAGTAGTTTGTGCACACACACACACACACACACACACACTCCAAATATCATCCAGATCACTTATATAGATTTTTAAGTATTACATATTGTTACATTCTGCACAGCTGTTATCATAATTAAACATTCACTATAAATAGGTTTTTCATTTTTGGATTTGTTAAATAGTAGGATATCTAAACACTATCAAATAAGAAATGAATTTTGAAGAATAAGAACAAGCCCTAAGCTTTGACTGTGGATCAAACAGCGCCCCCTTGTGGCCATTAAATCAACTTGTTCAATTGAACTGAAAAGCCAGCTAATGGGACTTTTCACAACGTGGCAAACAGAATAGTGTTATTATTATCCCCAATGATAAGACCTGTTACTCTTCAGTATAGATTTGCCTTATCGGGAAGTGATGCAAAGTCACATATCCATCATCAGATCATATGTATCCAGAGTTCCTGTGTAGTGGAGTCCTGAGAGAGCAGGCAGGAGGATCAGCCATGTTCCAGGACAGGACTCCACCTTCACTGTCTGCACCCTCGTCATCACATCTGTCCACTGACAGGACACCATGGTAATTAAAGTGCAAGTGTGTCTCCTCTACTACACACAACCCTACACCATGTTTTCACGTTTTAAGTCATGTTGTATTTCACTAATTGTTTTTATAATAAAGAAAAACGCTAAGGGAGACACCGTCAGTGTGAATCTCTCTTCTTCATTAGGTTTTTAATTTTAATATATTTAAACGTCGGCCATTTTTCACCTTATCTCTTGTGTTATGCAGATGATACCCGACACTTTTCATTCATCTGTATTGTTTGTAGTTGCTTTCTTTAAATGTGATATTTCAAGAGCTGCTTGTTTTGTTGCTTGTTCACTCAGTGCATCTGTTCTTACTAGCTTTCTGACAGTATTTCATCATGTCCATCCCTCTATTATTTAAAACGTTGAAAATCAAATTCACATCGACTCAGATTTAATGTATCACAGAGAAAACATGTTGATCTGAGGACACACACACACACACACACACACACACACACACACACACGCACACACACACACACACACACACACACACACACACACACACGCACACACACGCACCCGCTGAGTGTTCTATGGTCCTTCCTGAAGAAATGTGGAGAGCTGGAACATCTGATGAAGAGAGATAATCTGTCACAGTACTGCATAGAACATGAGAATAGTTTACAAATGCACACACACACACTGGGCTGGTGGGGGCTGGATGGTTAGCAGGAGACAGAAATAACCTCCAGGGTGGGGCTCTGCTGCGTTACAAGACCCCTGATGACACTGAACAGTTTACATACTGGGAAGTGACATGTTGGACATACCACTGAGGACGTGTGTGTGTGTGTGTGTGTGTGTGTGTGTGTGTGTGTGTGTGTGTGTGTGTGTGTGTGTGTTTTTGTATGCAGGTTTAGCTATATTTGTGAGAAACAGCACTTGGCACCTCCTAGTTTTGGTTGTTCATCAAACTGAATAATGCAGAACACTGGGAAGTGAAGAAGAGAGAGAGAGTGTGTGTGTGATGTGAGTCTGATCGTAGATGTATATTTACTTTACAACATTATGCAGCTGGCTCTGGGTCAGTAGGTGTGTATTTAATGAATTGCACGTCTCTGGGTCAGCAGAGACTGGGTGTTTGGTTCTCTCATGCAGACACACGCAGAAACAGACAGATCCAGCGGACTGAACTGTGATTGAACTGAATACATTGTAAGAAATTAGAGGTAGTAAAAACAGGATTCATTAACTACCTGTACAAAAACTGAAATGGAAAGCATTTAATTCCCCTGTAATAACTGAGTTTGGTTTATAAGAGATGTGAGCGACACAGCACGGTTCCTCTGATGATTCTTATAACCAGCCTCACTCTCATCTTATCCTCCCCACACAAAGGAGACACACTGATGACATATTTAAACTTTTGATTAAAGCAAGATCACATTTTGAAAACTATTCTTCCAGACTCTAATTTCTTAACCATTGAAGAGTGACAATATGAAATGTGGAGGGCTTGACACTCATGACTGTTCAAACCGCTACTGCAGCTCAGTGTTAGAAATCTGCAACTGCAACGTGGCAAGTGACCTCCCACAGGAACTTACAGTATAATTAGAAGGGCAGGAATTACAATTGAACATTTTTTATGTTAAAATGTGTTTTTAGCAGTAGGAGAAATTGTGTTAGTGAAGGTTCCTCTCTTTACATTGGCTTTTTTATACGTGACTTTAACATAAAGATTTAACAAAATAAATGCTGAGCAGAGGACACATTTTGACACAAAATATTTTTTAATTTCTAAGGAGACATTGTTCTGTTGTCTTACATCATACACTTCCTTAAATCCAAGTTATTGATGTTTATTTTCTCTTGTCTGTTTTTGCATATTTGATATTGAGTTGATACAAAGTATATGGAGAGTTCTCAGGTTGAGATTACTTTAGATTACTTAATAGTGTGATATTAGATTAAGTAAGCCTACTGATTACAGTTTTTCACAGGTAATAAGTAATTGTAACGATACACACTTTTGAAGAAACCCTCCCGACTGCATATTGCATAAAGTTGCAGCATTTGAGTCAACTTACCTCAACCAGCCGGGTGTGAGTGAGCACAGCAGCTGAGGGCCGAGGACATCAGCATGGCTTAATCTGAAACAGAGACAAAGGTTTAAAGATGAAAAACAATCAGAAGCGGGGGTAAAAGAAGCAATAGTAGTGCAAAAATGAATATATGTTAAAAGTAAAAGTCTTACATTCAAAATCGTACTCAAGTAAAAGTAGAATACACTGAAAAACTGAGACGTTGAAGTCAAAACATTTATATTTATGATGTAGTTTGAGTGATAATTCTATTGAAACATCGTGTTCATAACTTGCTGCTGGTAAAGGTGGAGTTTATATGGAGGATTAATTACAATGTAGCCTACTAATGGGAAATGTAACCTATCAATCCTAAAATATTTGAATTGCATTTTGTATTTATAACATGCATTTGCAGAAAAGTAACTAAAGCTGTAAAATAAATGTATTGAAAATTACCACACATGGAAACAAAATGAAAAGGGTAAAAGTCTAAAGTGTGGTTTTACTCAATTGAATACCTTGAATGTTCCTGAAATAACAGTACTTGAGTACATTTACTTAGATTCCACCACTGCAAACTATTCAACAATACCGACTGACATTGTTTCAAAAACACAAATTCTGAGTGAATTATTTGTATCTTTCTCCTCACAGTGAAACAGCAGGGCGCAACAAGTGAACTAAACTTCGATTTTTAACTAACTTGATGGCTGACTGGCACAGGGTCTACCAACCCGAGGGTCACCGGTTCGATCCCAGCCCACAGTCAACATGCAGGGGAAATACTTAATCCCAAATAGTTGCTGCGTGTGTAAAACGCTTTGGATAAAAGTGTCCGTTAACATGTAATGTAATCTAATGTTGAGTAATGTAACCACGTGTCAGTTGACCGTTAGCTCTCTCTCACTCTGAGCCATATGCTGTGTGTCTACTAATAGCGCAGGGTCAACTGTACGTTCAACGCCATATATGGTAAAGTAGGACACGTTGGCGCGCAAACCCAGTACAAAGAACTACTTTAAAGTGCAAAAAAAACAATATTCTTAACAGAAAAACAAAAACAATGTAATCTCTTTTGGATTTATGTTCTCATACCTTCATTCCGCCCTGGTTTGGAGCTCTGCGTTAACTTTCAGCCTCAGAAAGTCCCGCTTTGCACACCGGCAGCCTCTCCGCGCAGGAACACTCAACACACACATATGGCATTATTAAACTTTATCTGTTAAAAACTAAAGGAGGTCCGGTAACAGACCGTCCGGTCCTGCGGGGACATGCGGGGCGGTGTGTGCCATGCCCGCCTAACTGCTGTCTGTGACCGCCGGTGCCTCCCGGTGCTGTGAACGCTCCTCCTCTCAGCTGGAGGAATGTATGGAGACAGAGAGCCCTTTGTCTGGGAAGAACATCCCAGCAGGCGGCCCGAGACAGGCCAGCTGCCCCGTAACGGTCATAACATAATATACTATAATATACTGTAGGCCTACTATAGCCTACTATAATATACTACAATATAATACACTATATCATGTACAAAATATACATATTTTATAATAATAATAATAATAACAAATACAAAATAAATAAATAATAATAATAATAGCAACACAGTCAGTAAGATGAGTTGTACATGTGTTTCCATTTAAGTTAGTTATTATGCTCCATATACCTAAGTTATAGTTATATCTATTCAACTCTCATATCTTTCAAATTCAGGCTGAAGACTTTTCTTTTTGATGCTACCTTTTATTTAATCAAATATCTCATACGGCTGTAACGTGTGTTCTTGTATTTTATAATGACTTATTTACGTTATTGACTTCACATAAGATGAGCTTCAGGAGGAAGAGCATCAAAGGTTTTAAAAATATTTTACTTTTTATTTTGCAGACTAAACGGGCTGATTAAATGCTGCTGTTGTTTCCAACAAATGAAGTGCCAGAGACTCTAATCTACCACTTTAGTAAGTTATATAGGATCTTTATTGTAATAGTGGGATGAAGCCAAAATAATGAAATATATGTGTATAGGAGACACCTATGCATATAAACAGACTGAAACAAGTTTGATTGAAATTCATTTATTGAAAGTTATTTCTTTATAAAGATGGCACGTAGATAATAACTGCCCGAGTGTATTTTTTTTAATGTGCATGCTGCTTCTTTGAACAGTTGCCATAACAACCACGTCTTCAATAATTGGTAGGTGCAGTCACTCCACACAGTGGAAATGTAATTATAATCCACATGTACTGCCACTGCAAAACTGTATCTATTTTAAACACTGCTGAAATTATCGTATTTAAAAAAACAGTCATAAAGACTGAGAGCTGAATTTTGAAAACATGCATCTTATTTCCAGTTCATGTGCAGATTAATTAAGAAAAACACTTTACTCCCTGAGGTGTGCTAGGATAAAGAAAAAAAGAAAACCCGCACTGAGGCTGTTGTTGTAGAAAATAAAGGAGTTTTGATTGATTTTGAAAATTATAAAGTCATCAAAGCTTAACACACACATGCAGTTTAAATCCCAGGCCAGTTCTGATAACGGCAAAGAGATGCAAAAATATTGTCTAAAATGTAAAAAAGGCACCCTTGAACAACCCATGGTAGTATAAGACTGCCAATGAGCAGTTTACTGGTTTAAGACGGCACGTTGCTCCAGTCAAGTTTGGCACTGAAGCATAAAGCAGCTTTTCTGGAAGTGAAATATCTTCCTTTGGACCTCAGCAAACTCCGCTCAGCTGAGAGGAAATGTTCCAGCTGAATAGAGCAAAATGCATGAACGTGCAACTATAGCACGGCAATATGTGTTGAAGAGTCCCCTCTGATGAAGGATCTGTGATATTGGCTGATGAAACTAACACAAGTTTTTGAGGTTTGAGTGCTGAGTGAGGGGGGTGCTGTAGGCGGAGTCCCAGTCCCTCTCAAACACGGCCTGTAGCTGTGATTGGACGGTTGGCTCAGAGGACTCTGATGCTGTTTGGTTGACGACCAATGCTGAGCCGGCTGTGCTCACAAAGTAGTCCCCAGACCAGTTAGACGTACCTGCAGGCAGAAACACACACGATTCAGGTTCAGCACTTCTCCATGGATGATTGGAAAGTGATTTATATTATGGGTGTACAATCAGATGTGATTATTATTATATCATTTTAATATTAATAGCTGGACAGGCACAGGAGAAGCCAGTGAAAGACTTATTCCCCCAAAATTCACCACAGGAAGTCCTTCCTCCCCTCAGCATGTATATGTTGATAATACTTATACACCACTGTGTATATTGTAATATACATGCATATTATACATTTTTTGTAGTACATTGTGCACATTTTTACTCAAACTTCTTATTTCTATATACAAATGTTTATTTAGTGGGAATGCTGATACAGCATTCCAACTATATGTTATTCTACGGACAACATTTTTATTATTCCGCCGGAATTTTGCACCTCTTCTCCTCCTGCATTCAACATCGCAGAAACTCTGTTCAAACATCAAAACGTTCAGCTCAGTCGGGAATCGATGGCTATCATTTGTATTATTCATAACTTTCATAATTCCAGAGATACATCCCATAATTCATCACATTTTTAACCATTGAAGTCAATGGAGAAAATCTTCAGACTTGAACAATCTTCATGCGACTTCAACTGCTAACTGTTCATTCATACTTTCACTCAGAAACCTCATTCCAACTTTAAAATGTTACACATCTTTCTGACATTATTCGTCTAACACAACTTTTAAATCTGATTCTTACTTTTAGAGATATTAAACATTGTTCAGACCTTGGTAAAGAGGCTTTCTTCAGATTTTAACATTAACTAGAGTGCGTGATGTCACAGCTAGAGGGTAGGAAATCTTGAAATTTGCCTTCATATTTTTTTTTTTAAACTGCCATAATTCCCAAACCCTACATTCCTGAGACATAATCTTTCATGACAAACGTAGGAAAACATCTCGTAGCTTGAAAAATGACAAATAATTAAGCAAAAATAATTAAACAAAATGCCTCTTGAGGGCATGAAGTGACAAAAACTTTCAACATGTCTCCATTAAAACCCATTGTAATTTCAGGCTGATATTTCCTCACAGCAGCAGCCGCACACCTTTAGTTAAACTGCCAAAAAGGCCACATTATTAACCCGAAAGTACACAAAAATTACACTTCAGATACTCAACTTCCTTGACATGCTTCACGTTTTGAAATTTCACAGATATCTGTTATGGTTCTCCCACAAAACGTTCACATGCAAGAGGTTTATCTCTCATTCAGAACAATGCAAACCTTGGATCTCTACAGAGCTCGTTAGCTCAACTATAAACACCTGTGTTCTCTCGGCTTCGAGATGAGAGACGAGGAGAGAGAGGGAGATAGAGAGCAGAAATGAGAGAGAGACGACTAGAGACAGAGTAGAGAAGAGAGAGAGAAGAGAGAGATAGAAGAGGAGCATCACGATCGAGAGACATCGTATCGGCCTCGTCTCGAGTCTGATCTCCTATCTATATCGATAGATCGATACTCTCTCTCTCGCCTTCTATCTCTCTCTTCTCGCTCTCTCTCTATCTCTCTATCCTCTCTCTCTCTCTCTCCTCTCTCTCTCTCTCTCTCTCTCTCTCTCTCTCTCTCTCTCTCAAACGGCCCAAAAACTTCACAGGTTTGGTAACGGATTCAGCACATCAAAGCATCTAAGCGTATTATGGGGTGTCATCAAATGCCGTTGCCATGGCGACAGACCACTCGCCATGAAGCACGATGTCGCTGTAAGTCCAATAGAAACGGTCCGATCGTCCCCCAAACTTCGCTTGTATATCACCGGTCCAGCCCTCAACAGCACTACGTCAATTATGGGGTTTCTTCAAATGCCGTTGCCATGGCAACACAATGCTCGCCATGAAACACGGTTTTCTCATAACTTCAGTGAAAATGTTCCAAACGGCCCAAAACTTCACAGGTTTGGTAACGATGCAGCCATCAACGCATCTAAGCGTATTATGGGGTGTCATCAAATCAAGTTAGTTCAAAAGTTTGCAGTTCAAATATTCTGCTGCTTTTCCAAGCCTTTTTACTTTCTTTTCTTCACTCAACATTCAAGCCCCCAGTGTTCATGTATCATTTCAATCTAAATTCTTCACTTTCTTCTTACACATTACATTTCAGCATAGCAGTTTAGCGTCAGCATAAAGCATGTATCTTTTATTGCACACTCTTTATACAATCTCTTTTATCGCATAATATAACTTCTTATGAATAGTTACATTTTAATTTTTATACATATTTATTTATATTTATCTGTTATTCATTTGATTCTAAATCGAATCAACTGTCACGAAAGAGAGTCTCCCCAGGATAGATAAAGTATTGTGTTCATGCAGAGTTTGAGCAACTTCACCTATGTATGCTATCTTGTCCGTCACCATGTATTTGTTGTGGTTCACTCTGGCAAAGGGAATCCCCTTCTGCTGGGGGGTGGAAGGCACCACAAACAGCCTCTGGGTAAGGGAAACAAAATGTCACTACTTTATTGGTTTACTATGAAATATTAATAAAAACATGTACAACATTAATTCTCAGTAGCAGATACAATTTGATCCCTGGCAGGTCTAATTAAAGTAATCAGTAAAGAGGAAGAGCGACTCACCACCTGGATGTCCAGTCTGCTCTTGGGGTCGTACACGGAGGCCAGAGACTTGAGGAAGGTGAACATGATGGGCTGGGTGCTGGCCCAGCAGCTGATCAGCAGGCGCACTTTGACCCGCTTCTCGTAGCTGACGCGCCTCAGCTGGGTGTCGATGTCGGCCCAGTACCTGCAGATTATAACCACATGAGATATTAACAATGCAAATAACTCATGTCCTAAATCAGTTTGAACTTGATCTATTCTCACAAAAAAAGCTTAGAATAACCCTGTGCAGCTTCTTGATACTCCCATGAGGCACAGTAACACTTCGTACATTTCAGTTGTTTAAATACACTGTGAATTGATTATGATGTAGTAAGAGAATTTCAAATGAGGACTTTTGATTACAAATTTCGGCAGGTGTTTACATTTATTAGAGATTAACCATTAAAGTGACCATCAGCTTTTCTACATGAACATACTTTACCCAGACCTAAAAACATATATATAATAAACATTTATTGATAGACAATGCCACCCATTGGGGGATTTCTTTTTTTAAATAATCCAATCCAACTTTATTTATATAGCACATTAATCAATTAATATATAAAAAAGCAGCATAAATACATTTAGACAAAACCGATAGGACAAAAAGAAAATAATGTAAAAGCACGACACAATAAAACCATACTTATAGCCACAGACTGAAAACCCTCATACAAAGCAAAAGCACGGGAGAACAAGTAGGTCTTTAAACGAGATTTAAAAACAGGCAAAGTGGGAGCAAGTCTGATCCCCCGCTGCTTCAACCTCGGGACCACAAGGAGGAATCTGTCAGCAGACCTCAGTGACCGGGAGTATGTAGGGTGTAGGAGTTCTGCCAGGTAAGGTGGGGCCAAACTATTAAGGGCTTTGTAGGCAAACAATAACATTTTAAAATCGATTCTAAACTTTATTGAAAGCCAGTGTAAAGATGCCAGCACTGGTGTAATGTGCTCGCGCTTGCGTGTTTTTGTGAGTAGGCCAGCAGCAGCATTTTGAAGTAGCTGTAAGCGGGAGATGGAAGCCTGGCTAACTCCAACATAGAGAGCATTACAGTAGTCAAGTTTAGTTGTGATAAAACAGTGTATCACCCTCTCAAAGTCATTAAAATAAAGGAAAGGCTTGACCTTTGATAACATTCACAGCTGAAAAAAACTAGATTTTACAACAGAATTCATCTGTTTATCCAATTTAAAATCCCGTTCAATCTGCACACCAAGAGTTGTAAGAGTGGGTTTTATATATGGGACCAGAGAATCAAGCATAAGTGGGGCATTTTGGCCACCAGTGGGTCCAAACACTATCACTTCGGTCTTATTTTCATTAAAATTAAAAAAGTTCAAGGCCATTGCATAGAATCGGGGTCATTTGTTTTCAGGGGCAGCAAGATTTGGGAATCATCTGCATAAAAATGAAATGAGACGCCATATTTTTTAATGATAGCACCCAGGGGGAGCAGGTACAGGGAGAATAAAATAGGCCCAAGAATGGAACCTTGGGGTACCCCATATGGCAGAGGAGCAGTGGAGGAGCTAAAGTCACCAAGATTCACATTCAAACTTCTTTCAGAGAGGTAGGACTGAAATCACTCTAGAGCAGTACTACTGATTCCCACAGAATGCTTCAGGCGAGAGATAAGAATGCCGTGATCTAAACCTCGAGAATACCATGCACATTTAAAAAAGACTGCAACTGTAATAGTACTACTTTTTCTAGAATTTTAGACATAAAAGGAAGTTTGGAAATAGGTCTAAAATTGTTAAAAACAGTGGTATCCAGGTTCATTTTTCTTATCAAGGGCTGGACCACAGCATGTTTTAGGCATGTCGGTACTACTCCTGTAGTAAGGCTGCTGTTAATTATATTAAGAACATTCATTCCAATAATGTCCCAGCTTTCTTAAAAAAATCGTGCTGGGACAACATCATTTGGAGAACCTGCTGCTTCTTTGAACAGTTGCCATAACAACCATCTTCTTACTAATTGCAGTCTCTCCACACAGTGGAAATTAAATGAGTTTTTATGCATTTACCGCTACTGCAAAGCTTTCAATCTATTGTATACACAGATGATTTTAGTATGAAATTAATTTAATTACATTTAATTCAACAGTAATAATGAGTGAGAGCCTGCATCTTGTTAACAGTTCAGGCTGAGATGCAAGCAGAAAATAACGATCAAGCTATGTCTTTACTCCCGGTGGTGTGCTAGGTTTCCACTGCAGGACATAAATGTGTTGTGATTGAAACAATCACATTGTGACTATAGGAGCCAGTTTTAAACATGATCACATCTACAGAGACATCAGCCTCAAAACAAAGGTGTTCAGGAGTAGAGTAGCCACAGATGAGGTGTTCAGGGAGGTGACACTGAGTTCAGTGAGGCTGTACTGAACAGCTGTACCTCTTAGGATGAGAGAACTCCATGGTGGGCAGGTAGTTCATGACAGCGATGTAAATGAAGCTCTGGGCGTCCTCCATCACACTGAGGATGGACTGCAGGTCCCCAGTCCTGCCGGCTCCACAGAAAGATGGAGGGGAGCTCTGAGGGAGAGGAAACACATCTGGGTAAATAACTGTTCATTTCTAACAACATTTTAAAACAATATGGGAGCCTGTTAAGATGATGAGGAGGAGCAGAGTTTAAATAATAATGAATTAACCCCTCCTATCTTGTTCGTTTCTCCCCCCTTACCTTGGGGTTCCCGGTCAAATTTGACTGGTCTGTTTTAACTGCTCTTACATTGACACAAAAACCATTCATCATCACCATATTTTATTTAACACCCTTTTAAGTTATAAACAATGGCTCAGACTACTGGTTGACATGAATAACTGCAGTGAATATAAAAAGAATAGACACTGGAAATGTATTCTAAAACAACATTTTGTTGATTAGTGGGGGTGTACCATCTGATGGATGAACATAATCTAGGGTTACCCGTTCATTTCCTATAGTGGTCATATTTGACGGGAAACATCATAGGTGTTACAAAGTAGACTAAACCACTTAGAATTCAATGGAAGTGGTGATCAGCAATTGTGTATGTTGAAATGCCTGCTATGGAGGATATCATAAGGCCTTGAAGAAATAAAATGTAAAACACAATATTTATGATTGATGAAAGTAGTAAATCAGTCAGATTTGACCTGAACACAACTGAAGGTTAATGTAATTTATTTTAATGGAGCAGCATTAAATACACTTAATGGCCCGGACACACCGAGCCGATTTCGGTCGTCGATAGATGTCGATAGATGTCTGGCCGTCGATGAGCGTCATGTCGCCCTACTCAGATTGGTGTGTCCCGCACCGTTGTGTCTTTTTGGCCGTGCCGATACCTTCCGCCACAGATTCGACATGTTGAATCGGTAGGCTGTCGGTAAAAGGCTGTCGGCAAAAGAAATCACTCCGATTGGCTGTTCAGCTTAGCGAATCAGTGCATGAGAAGCAAAACGGAAGTGAGGGACCCAAACAAACGATTAAGAAGGCACACACAGACGGCTATATAATAAAGGTCCATCTTCTTCTTCTTCTTCTTCTATTCTTTTTCATTTTCATCTCACTTGGACGCAAGAGTATATTTTTCATCATGGCGATCTGGAATGAAGAAACCGAAGACCAACGCACACGCTATTTGTTGTTTGTTTATATCACGCAGTCTGTTCTTCTTCTCTCGGTTATCACGCAGTCTGTCTTCCGGTTGTTGCCTCTTTTGAATGACGAATACACACTACCGCCGCCTGCTGGTAAGGAGAGTTATTCCCACTCACGCATGCACAGTTCGTACGTGCTACTTGGCCGTCGGCTGAAGTCTTTGCGGTGTGTTCCAGTGCGACTGTTGGCCAAGACGCAGGAGACGTGAGGCGACGCAACAGTCGTGTTCTGTCGGGACGTGTTCTTTGGTGTCAGCTTGGTGTGTCTGGGCCTTAACGGGCCCATGTCATGCTTTTCCAGTTATTACCCATCCCCTTGTGTGTTATGAAGCTTTTTTCGCATGTAAACGGTCTGCAGAGTCACAAACCCTCAAAGTTCACCCTGTAGCGAGTAAAACTCTAACACAGAAAAGACCTGTCTCTGCTGCCCCAAAACGCCTCGTTGGAGATTTCTCATTTTCCATTGTTTGCTTCCTGGGTTCTGTGACGTGTGAACACCCAAATCAACAACAAATGACCGGATTGGCCCAAATGGACCAATCCGCGGAGCACCTCACACACCAGGATCCCTTGGCTAACTAACAGGGAGTCCCCATTGACTTGCATAGAGCTTCCTGAACGCTGGTAAGATACGAGTTGGGATCGTGGAGAAATGCTCTCTGCAGACCCATTCTCACAGCGTTATAAACCTTTTTCTTACTCAATATCAAGCCACACTTATTGTTTTTACTTCGGCTGTGAGTGTTTGTGTGTGCTCAGGATGAGTTTCGCTTGTTCTCGCTGTATCGCCGACCCGGAAACCTGTCCGCTCCTCGCAGCAGCGAGCCTCGCAACGTCCCGACCAATCAGAGCACACTGGGCTCACAAGGAGGGGGGGGCAGGAGCTCCAACAAGCCGTTTAGGACAGAGAGTGAATACCTGGTGAATACACATACTTTACAGAGATGCTGTATGAGAAACCAATGTGAGTTTGGAAAATTGCACAATTTAAATCTATTCTAGTAGACCTCAACAATGGAAATATGATCAGTAGAAATGGCCATGACATGGGACCTTTAAAGGCCCGGACACACCAACCCGATTTTGGCCGTCGATAGATGTCTGGCCGTCGATGAGCGTCCTGTCGCCCTACTCAGATTGGTGTGTCCCGCACCGTCGTGTCTTTTCGGCCGTGCCGACACCTTCCGCCGTGGATTCGACATGTTGAATCGGGAGGCTGTCGGCCAAAGAAATCACTCTGATTGGCTGTTCAGCTTAGCGAATCAATGCATGAGAAGCGAAACGGAAGTAAGGGACCCAAACAAACTATTAAGAAGGCAAATCTGAGATTTCCTTTAACTCCAGCTCTCGACACAGGTTGGGGAAAGCCCCATGAGCTTCTCGCTGTAGAGTGAAAATGGAACGCACACGCTATTTGTTGTTTGTTTATATCACGCAGTCTGTTCTTCTTCTCTCGGTTATCACGCAGTCTGTCTTCCGGTTGTTGCCTCTTTTGAATGACGAATACACACTACCGCCGCCTGCTGGTAAGGAGAGTTATTGCCACTCACGCATGCACAGTTCGTACGTGCTACTTGGTCGTCGGCTGAAGTCTTTGCGGTGTGTTCCAGTGCGACCGTTGGCCAAGACGCAGAGACGCGAGGCGACACAACAGTCGTGTTCCGTCGGGACGTGTTCTTTGGTGTCAGTTTGGTGTGTAGGCTCCTTTAGGGACAATATGCAGCAAGCTCCTTTTAAATAGATTGGGCTCTTTCTAATAATATACTGACATTCACATATCCCCCCCCCCCCCCCTCCCTGTGTGTTTCTCACCGACAGGTAGACGTTGGACGGCGTGTTGTTGAGTGGCAGCTCGAGGGGCGTGTCCTTGTTGTAGTTGGTGGAGAAGCTGGGGGGCCAAGGTGAGGGCACTGAGTCACTCTCCCCCAGGAACCAGTAGGCTTCAAAGATCTTCCCCAGGTCTGCAGCCAGGCAGCTGCAGTTGTACACCACGGCGCCCAGCTCCTTCACCTGCACCACAGCAGGACATTATCTTACATTTCAATTGTTTCTGCATTTTAAAACTGTGGCAATAAAGAGTAAAACAACTGCCGAAGCAACACATACAAAAACTATTTTGCAACTATATGTTGCTCGCCGATCATAACTCCAGTACGATATCTAATTTCAAATGTTCTTCTTTGACCATATGAAAGTTCTCAGACTTCACTGGAAACTTCCTAAACGTCATTTATTTCCTCTCATTACTGTATCATATCACAGCGCACTAAACTGCTTTTTCTGCATGGCATGTGACCAAGTGAGCAAACTTCCTCTTAAAAGCAGAAGAAACAGAATTCGGCTTGGATCGGTTACAAGACACCCTCTTATTGAGTTTAACACATTATTGCCTGGGATGTGAACAAAGTCTAATTTACACATATAAGAGAAAACAAAACAAATACATAATTACTCTATTTAGCTATACTTTAATTAGTTAGTTGATTTGGTGAAACTTAATTCTAACTGATTGTGTGTGTGTGTGTGTGTGTGTGTGTGTGTGTGTGTGTGTGTGTGTGTGTGTGTGTGTGTGTGTGTGTGTGTGTGTGTGTGTGTGTGTGTGTGTGTGTGTGTGTGTGTGTGTGTGTGTGTGTACCTGTGTGAGAGACCTCCAGTCCATGTTGGCACTGCCAATGTAAATGTGTTTTTTGTCCACGACCCAGAACTTTGTGTGGAGGACTCCTGAGGTGAGCTTTTTCACATTTACTTCCCTGATATTAGCTCCTGAAACAAAAATTATTTATCATAATTACAGAGACACTGACAGCCGTGAATGCATGGAGAGTGAGTATAAAACGTAGTCGACCTTATGATTTTCTGCTACAGTACGGACCCAAAAGAAAGTAATAAGGCTCTACAATAGGGTTAAAAATCTATCTCATGAGATGATTGATATTTTTGACCAAGGTAAATACTTGATATATCGAAACATATACACTCACCGGTCACTTTATTAGACACACCTTGCTAGTACCGGGTTGGACCCCCTTTTGCCTTCAGAACTGCCTTAACTCTTCGTGGCAAAGACTCAACAAGTTGCTGAAAACATTCCTCAGAGATTTTGGGCCCATATTGACAGGATAGCATCACGCAGTTGCTGCAGATCGTCGGCTGCACATCCATGATGTGAATCTCTCGTTCCACCACATCCCAAATGTGCTCTATAGGATTTAGATCTGGTGACTGTGGAGGCCATTTGAGAACAGTGAACTCATGAAGTTCAAGAAACCAGTTGGAGATAATTAGATATTCGAGACATGGCGTTATCCTGCTGGAAGTAGCCACCAAAAGATGGGTACACGGTGGTCATAAAGGGATGGACATGGTCAGCAGCAACACTTTGGTAGGCTGTGGTGTTTAAAAAATGCTCAATTGGTACTAAGGGTCACAAAGTTTGCCAAGAAAATACATTTCCAATCTTTTATTGTCCAATTTTGGTGAGCCCGTGTGAATTGTAGCCTCAGTTTCCTGTTCCTATCTGACAGGAGGGTCACCCGGTGGGGTCTTCTGCTGCTGTAGCCCATCTGCTTCAGGGTTCCACGTGTTGAGGTTCAGAGAGGGTCTTCTGCATACCTTGGTTGTATCTAGTGGCTAATTGAGTAACTGTTGCCTTTCTATCACCTTGAACCAGTCTGGCCTTTCTCCTCTGACCTCTGGCATCAATAGGGCATTTTCTCCCAGAGAACTGCCGCTCACTGGATATTTTCCCCTTTTCGGACCATTGCCTGTAAACCCTATAGATGGTTGTGTGTGAAAATCCCAGTCGATCAGCAGTTTCTGAAATACTCCGACCAGCCCCTCTGGCACCAACAACCATGCCCCGTTCAAAGACACTTAAATCTCCTTTCTTCCCCGTTCTGATGCTCTGTTTGAACTTCACCAGGTCGTCTTGATCATGTCTTCATGCCTAAGTGCATTGAGTTTCTGCCATGTGATTGGCTGATTAGATAGTTGCGTTAACGAGCAGTTGAACAGGTGTACCTACAAAAAGTGGCCAGTGAGTGTATATGACAAGTGATGTTTGATAAAACATATAAAACAAACTCATTTGGTTCTTTTCTGAAACAAATACAGATTCTGCTCTCAAATTCAAGCTAAATGTCGTCTTAAAAAAACAAGAACTACAGTTGTAGACCCAACAGCTGAAACGTTTGTCTCGACTCGCTGGTACAAAGCAAAAGTGTCACCTGAGGCGTTGAGCAGTCGGAGGTCGTCCTGCGGCTGACTGTGCTGTGGTGTGTTCACTGCGATACGAACTGACACCTTCCCGGAGAGTTTAGCTAGTGTTTTCAGAACAGTCTCACCCTGCGAACAGCAAGAAAACAACCGGAACGTTAAATATTATTTACGCTTCTATAATAAAAAAAAATAGAACATATTTCTTATTTTATATTGGTAAATGTCAGGTAATGTTAATCAAACACATATTTTGAGGAGTTAAACTCATCCTGTGCCATTTGGCCATTCACAGCTCGGGCTGACCTGATTGGCCGACGGCTCATGAGTGCCAGTGTCTTTGTTAGTAAGCGTCCAATAGAAGGAGGCGATGTCCACGCTGCTGCGGGCCTCGGCCATCAGGTTGAGCCAGGCCTGGTAGATGGAGGGGTGGGGGGTGCTGGAGTTAAACGTCAGGCCTTCAGGGATGCTCTCCACCAGAACAATCCTGAGGGGGGGGGGGGGGAAACACTGTTATGTTTTAAATGTATTTAGAAAGTGTCAACTTTATATAGAGTGTAAAGCTGGGCTTAGTGCAGTGGTTCTCAAACTTTTTCTGTCAGGCTCCCCCTTTGGAGAAAAAAAAAAGTCGGGCCCCCCAATGTATTAAAATACATCATTATGAACGTGAGCATTCCTTTCAAAAAAATAAAAAAATCACTTTGCTAGAACAGTGATAATAAAACAATGCTCCATAATTCTGTGTGCTCAAAAAAATAAATACATAATACAATTGTGCAATCCCTTTGCTAGAACAATAAGTTATAATACTTTGCCACTTTGCAATCTGTGCAAAAAAATGAAAAGAAAGAAAATGCTGATATTTGGCAAAAAAGTGTGTCTTATCAGAGGTGGCTGCAATGAGCCTGTGTTGCACTGCACATTTCTTCAAAACGGGGTTGCAGGCTCAGTGGCGGCGCCAGAGATTTTCTTTTGGGGGTGCTGTGGGTTAGCTTGACGTTTCATAGAGGGTGCTCTCATTTAGGGTTTCCCATTAATGTACCGGTCGCTACAGTGGAATTTTCTACTGCAACACTCCCCACGCATATACACAGTGTACCCGCGACTGTTACAATGAAGGCTCGATAATCAGCTCACGGCATATAGGTGTAAGCAGGGGTAAAGTGCTATTTTTATAGGTGGTGTGTGGACCTCACATAGGGGGGTCCGGGGCCATGCTCCCCCGGGAAGATTTTTTTTTAAATATTGAAGTTAAAAGCATCAATCTGGTGCACTTTGAGAGCAAAATGAAGAGATCTATGGATACCTCTCTCAACACCCATATGAAACAGAACTGTAAACAGATTTACTTTTTCTTTATGGATATTTTACAAATCATCCTTTTAAAAACTTTATTGTTTTTTTACTGTCATATAGTATTTCAAACCTGTTTTTCATTTATTCTCTTATTTTTTTATAACTATAATGATCATATAAGTTAACTATATAAACACTCAGAGTCCTTTAGTTCACTGAGCCTCTCAGTCTGACAGGAGAGGACTCTCCTCCACCTTGTTGTTGACAAAGCTCCTTATATCCGTTAGCGTAGCTCGCTAGCACCAGAAGCTAACAACAACGATCTCCGGTAACGGTGCACTCTCTCTCTCTCGCTCGCACACAAAATGGCTCGTTCCACACACACACAGAGCCGAGCTTGAATGAAACACAGAGACCCAGACGTAATTGTACTGTATCATATTATTTTCGAATCAATAATTTTCAATAACCATTTTTCCTCCTGGTCTCTCGCGCCCCCCCTGTCATGCCTCTGCGCCCCCCACTTTGAGAAACACTGGCTTAGTGTATCATTTTAATTCTAAGATAAGCTGTCACTTAGATGAAATGTTTTATTTGTTTATTCATTTTTACTATGCAGTCTTCTACAAATCTTCAGAGCAACAGACAATCATCACCTGCCCCAACGACTACCGCCCAGTAGCACTCACCTCCATCATAATGAAGTGCTTTGAGCGGTTAGTCAAATTATTCATCACCTCCTCCCTCCCTGAATCTCTGGACCCCCTGCAGTTTGCCTACAGAGCAAACAGGTCCACAGACGACGCCATAGCCCTCACCCTCCACACTGCCCTCTCACACCTGGACCCGAAGAACAGGAACACATATGTGAGAATGCTGTTCATTGACTACAGTTCAGCATTCAACACCATTGTGCCCTCCAAGCTGGCCATCAAGCTCAGAGACCTCGGGCTCAACAGCGCCCTCTGTGACTGGATCCTGAACTTCCTGACGGGCAGACCCCAGGCAGTGCGGGTGGGAAATATCACATCCTCCACCCTGATTCTCAACACCGGTGCCCCTCAAGGCTGCGTGCTCAGCCCTCTCCTCTACTCCCTGTTCACCCACGACTGCGTGGCCACACACAGCTCCAACACCATCGTGAAGTTTGCTGATGACACGACCGTCATCGGCCAGATCACAGACGATGACGAGACGGCGTACAGAGAGGAGGTCGAAAACCTGACATCTTGGTGCCAGGAGAACAACCTCCATCTCAACATCAGCAAAACAAAGGAGCTGATTGTGGACTACAGGAAGCAGCAGGGAGAGGGACACGCCCCCATCGCCATCAATGGGACTACGGTGGAGAGAGTCAAAAGCTTCAGGTTCCTTGGGGTCCACATCACTGAGGACCTGACATGGTCTCTTCACACCACCACCATCACCAAGAAAGCTCGACAGCGGCTCTTCTTCCTCCGCAGGTTGAGGAGGTTCAAAATGGATTCCAGGATACTCTGCAACTTCTACAGGTGCACGATAGAGAGTATCCTCACTGGCAGCATGACGGCCTGGTACGGCAGCTGCACCGACCTCGATCGTAAGGCTTTACAGAGGGTGGTGAAAACTGCACAGCACATCACCAGGACGGAGCTGCCATCCATGGAGGACCTTTACTCCCAGCGGCTCAGGAAGAAATCACTACGGATTATCAAAGACCCCCATCACCCCAGCCACAAACTGTTCTTTCTGTTGCCGTCTGGCAGACGTTACCGCAGCATCCTGGCAAGGACAAGAAGATTCGGAGACAGTTTCTTCCCGCGGGCAGTGAGACTGTTAAAAAATTGAACTGTTGAAACAACTTCAAACATTCAACTGCTACTCAGTAGTATGTATCTAATACCTAATATATATATATCATTCCAATAACTTGTATATAGACTCATACTGCACTATTCCACATCATAACTTTATTTCATTTTTATAACTATTATTATTTTTGTATTGCTCATGCTCTTATTGTTATTATGTTATGTTATTATGTTGCATTGTTGGAGAAGCCTGTGACATAAGATTTTCAATTGCATAATTACTCTGTAGCTATGTCAGATTGACAATAAAGAACCTTGAACCTTGAACCTTGAACATGACTCCTTTTCTCCCATTTGTATCTCATGCTTTTAATTTGAAACAGCCTCTGTGTAACATAGATCTGAAACATGTTTACAGCACATCTTAAGGCCACAGTTTACATACTCCTCTGGGCCCTAATTTTTTATTTCTTTATTGCCATCATCTTATCTTTTATAGACTAAATGTTTTTCTGTAGGGCATTCTTTTTTTACTTTAAAATTGTCTGACTAAGTTCATACATTCCCACAATTAATTATATAAAAAAATGTCTAAAAAAGAAATGTGCTTGCTTGTTATAGATCTTTTGATGGAATTCACTGTAAAGCTTAACTTTTGAATCAACATTAATAAGAGGTGCCTTGAATAATATAACGTTTAAATACTCTCAGTTTCATCATGACTGAGTAACGTCTTTGCAGCTAGAGAAGGTAAACTATGAGCTGTGGTTTAAAATGGAGTGTGTGTGTGTGTGTGCAGTTGTGTGTGTGTGCAGTTTTGTGTTACCTGCAGGGGTCTGAGCAGGACGGGGCCTGGGGCAGACGGAGGCTGCTGCTCGGGGCAGGATGGGTGGGGGGGGCCCTGGGGGTCAGCAGGTTGTAGAGGGCGGTGGCAGCCAGCAGCAGAGCCGCCACAGTGGCCAGAGCTACAATACACCTTGAATACTGCAAGGGGGGGGTGACACTTACAAGCTGCGGCTGTTGACCAACATGGAGTAAATCATTGTATGTGTGTGTGTGTGTGTGTGTGTGTGTGTGTGTGTGTGTGTGTGTGTGTGTGTGTGTGTGACTCACCACTTGTGCTTTCCTGTTGGTTTCTTGTCTCCTCCTCTCCACGTCCATCAGCTGCAGGCATCAGAAAACACATATTAACACGATGAGCATACAACTTCTAAAATACATAAAAAATACAACATTTGGAGGAATTCAATTTCAACCTTAAAGGACACATGTCATGCTTTTCCGGTTATTACCCGTCCCCTTGTGTGTTATGAAGGTTTTTATGCATGTAAACGGTGTGCAGAGTCAAAACCCTCAAAGTACACCCTGTAGGGAGTAAAACTCTAACACAGAAAAGACCTCCCCAAAACGCCTCGTTGGAGATACGTCATTGTCCATTTGATTCGTCCGGGTACGGGGTGACGTAACCCCGTACCCGGAACGAAATGGACCAATCCGTGGAGCCGTTACGTTACGTCCGCGGAGCCGTTACGTTAAGCCCCCGCTGATTGGTCTAAATTGACCAATCCACGGACTTCCTCACACAAAGGCAGCTCTGCTGATTTCTCCTCCCTGGCTGCAGGCTGATAACAGACAGTTGGGATCGCGGCGAAATTCTCTCTGCAGACCCATTCTCACAGCATTTATCAACCTTTTTCTTACTCAATATCAAGCCACACTTATTGTTTTTACTTCGGATGTGACTTTGTGTGTGCTCAGGATGAGTTTGGCTGTGTTTCGCTGTGTATCGCTAACAAGGAAACAACACCTCCACGGAGCTCAGCGCGATTCACAACGTCCCGACCAATCAGAGCACACTGTGCTCACAGGGAGGGTGGGGGCTGGAGCTATTGGAGCTCCAACGAGCCGTTAAAGGCAGAGAGTGAAATTCAGTGAATACACGTAGTTTACAGAGATGCTGTATGAGAAACCAATGTGAGTTTGGAAAAATGCACAATATAAATCTAGTCTAGTAGACCTCAACAATGGAATTATGATCAGTGGAAATGGCCATGACATGTCTCCTTTAACACATTTACAATTTGCAACAAGACATAATTTATCTTATTGGGAACACAATCACTGTAGCACTCATACATGTTTGTGGATGTGATTATTGGTGCTTTTTATGTTATATTTAATTCAAATGTAAACTACTATGGTTCAAAATAAATCTTAATGGAGGAAGAGCGAGAGAGGGGTTGTGTTTAATAAGTATTTTGTGCTTAGGAAGGTTCCTCACGAGGTGAAAGGAGTTTTAATGCTTCCTTTGTTATCTCCTTCAGCTTAGGATACACTGGACCATCCTTTAGAAAAGGAAAGGAGCTAATGCTTTCCCACAATTCCTTGTGACTGCAACATTTAAAGTGAAGTACCATTCAGCCGTTCATGGAGAAAAACGTTGATGACCGACAAACACAGATCATGGAAGTTCAGCATGTAACATCTTATGCCATTACTTGCCCAAGTCCTTATAGGTGTTTAACTTTAACCAAAAGGTGAGCTTTGAATGTTATGCTAATTACTATACAATTATCAAAATAGGATGACATTTCAAAGTGTTTACTGAATTGTGTGATGTAACTTAAGCTGAAGATATATAGGCCTAACCATACAAAACTGCGTAAAGTATTATTTATTCAAATAGTTTGACCAATTATAATAATTGTGATTCATGTTGATTAATTTGAGTGAACAGGAGCACCCTCAGTAACCATTTCCTTTCTTTATTTCAATTCCAATCTTAGTAATGAAGTAATATACTTTTCACATGTGTCCACGTTTATAAAGCCGGCATGAAACAACATGATACAAATACACAGGAAGTATCTAGATGCGCTCTTAGTAGTCTATATTGGGAAAGTTTTAGTTTATCTGGGGTCAGATTATGTTCAGACTTTGGCTGTCTTTCTCTAAGTCCTGATGAGTTCTGCTTTACATCTTTCGGTACCACTTTACAATAAGACTACCCGTATAAAGGGTTTACGAATAGTTTGTAATTCATTTATTAATTAGGTTGTGAACATAGTGAGCCCACATTTATCTTCGTCTTCTTCATCAGCCAGCATCCCTGGTATCTTTTGTTCACTGAGTTGATTCTCTCCCCTTCCATCTTGATGTTTCTTGGCATCTCTTATGACCATCTATGAATGAGTTACTAACGTTTATAACTGCCAAAAGGGAGCCTTATTGTAAATTGTAAAACACTTTCCCATGTATTAATGAGTTACTACCATTTATAATTGGTAAAAGAGAGCCTTATTGTAAAGTGTGACACATATCACCATCTATTGATGAGTCACTAACATTTATAACTACTGAAAGGGAGCGTTGTTTTTAAGTTTAATACACATGTCCATTTATCAGGGATGCAAACACACGTATGGTGAAAAAAGAGAGGACTATTCGAAGCAGAAAAAAACCAGCGTAATATACCATCTGACAAAGGCCTGCGCTATAATGCTTCAATTAACTGTCTATTCTCTATATTATAAAGTCAGATCAATAGGGGACAGAGATGTTAAGTTATAAATCAAGGGTTTTTATTATTATTTACAGCAGGGGTGGGGAACCTTTTTCCTCTCAAGGGCCATTTCAATTTTTACAACATCCTCCGAGGGCCGTACAAATTATTGAACTCAGCATCTGCTTAAAAAAACTAAAATCACAGCCCATTCATTTCGCCTTTCTTTCATTCTGTGCAAAGAAAAAGCAACCTCTTAATCCAGATATCCTAACATGACTCGTGCATGCATGCATGTGCACGGTTGTGGCATGACCACCAAAACAGACATAATTTAAGTGGTGGGGGGGTGGGACCTCACATCCTCTAGGGGGGTCCGGGGGCATGCTCCCCCGGGAAGATTTTGTTTTAAATGTTGAAGTTAAACGCATCAATCTGGTGCACTTTGAGAGCAAAATGAAGAGATTTATGGATACATCTCTCAACACCCATATGAAACAGAACTGTAAGCAGATTTTTCTTTCTCTTTACGGATATTTTACAAATCACTCCCCTTTTAAACTGTATTCTTGTTATTTTTAACAACTGTTCCGTCATATAGTATTTTATACCTGTTTTTCATTTAGTCTCTTATTTTTTTATAACTATAATGATCATATCAAGGTGTGCTTTTCTTCCACCTGGTTGTAGAAAAGCTCTTTATATTCGTTAGCATAGCTAGCTAACCAGATGCTAATAACAACAGATCGCCACTAGGCTTACAACTAAAGACACAGAGGGTGTTTCTCAATCTCGAGTAAAGCTGCTCCAGAGCCACTATTTCAAGCATACTACGTCATCGAGTGCCGCCGAAGTACTGTTCCAATGTCCAGCATACTTGGAATTCTACCGAGCCCGGCGTACTTTGTTTGGAGAAATTTCGAGGCTGCACATGTGTAGACTCCGCGGTCTTAAAATCCCCACAATGCTTTGCGCACGGACCAATTTCCCCAAATCTGTGGCGGAAAATGTAAGGCGGGGCCTCTCATATGACACACACCTGCACACTTGCTTGCCCGTTCCACTCTTCGTTTTCCGAATGCCAGGAAGGATTCTTACCTCAACATTGAGAAACACCCTGGGTGTTTCTCAATGTCGAGTACGCTTGCTTGGTAGCACATGTCTTCCGAGTCAGGTCCTTCAGAAGCGAGGCAAGAATCCTTCCTAGCCTCGGAAAACGAAGAATGGTCGGAACAGGCTAACAGGTGTGCAGGTGTGCGTCATATGAGAGGCCCCGCCTTTAATTTTCCGCCAAAGATTTTGGAAATTGGTCCGTGCGCAAAGCATTGTGGGGATTTTAAGAACGCGGAGGATACACATCAAGCCCCCAGGAAGTGCGCCGGACTCTGAGGAAAATATTCGTTGTGGCCAAACGGCGGTACTACACTTCCGTTGCTGGGCCCGGAAATACTTTTTCCCATTGACTTACATTGGGAAAGAGTGGTCTGTAAATCGTTGGATAATTTTTTTTAAACTAAATAAACTACCCAATATGAACGTTTGTATAGCCCTTATTAAAAACATTCGGTCCTCAAGTTGTAAAATGTGCTAATAACGTTATTCTGAGAGTTATTTTCCTCGGCATTATGAACGTGCATCTAACCCACGGGACCGCGCCGCCCGGCACGTTCATGTTACGTGTTCAGCACGACATGCGTTTTACCTTTACCCATGGATGCACAATAAGAACGGACCCATATCGCCTTACTGCCATCATGGATATATTGCACATGTTTGCTGTAATTCATCATTTGTAAAATATTATACTACAGGGGCTGTATGATGTAAATCTTGTACCGTAAATGTTGTATTAAATAAAGTTAATATTACCGACGTAGATTAACGTTCCTGTAGCTTCTTATTGAACTAAGAAGCTTATTGCACTGTATGTATATATATATATATATATATATATATATATATATATATATATATATATTAGGGCTGTCAGTCGATTAAAATATTTAATCGCGATTAATCGCATGATTGTCCATAGTTAATCGCGATTAATCGAACATTTTTTATCTGTTCTAAATGTACCTTAGAGGGATATTTTTCAAGTTTTTAATACTCTTATCAACATATGAGTGGACAAATATGCTTTATATGTTTGTTTATTATCATTTGAACAATGACAAATATTCTCATGAATATTAAACACAACAACCTCTGAACATTACAAATATTCGCCTCCATTCAACCTGGAACCTCTCTCATACAATACAAAGTGTGTGTGTGTGTGTGTGTGTGTGTGTGTGTGTGTGTGTGTGTGTGTGTGTGTGTGTGTGTGTGTGTGTGTGTGTGTGTGTGTGTGTGTGTGTGTGTGTGTGTGTGTGTGTGTGTGTGTGTGTGTGTGTGTAGACACTGTGATGAATCGTTGGAGCTATGTGCAGCTCAAGGCATATATGCTCGAATGGGAGCTGCCTGGACGCTGCAATCATGTTGCGCGTACGATCCGTGCTGAGTGTGCTGACTTTTCGTACAATGTCCCACTGTCTGGCTACCTGCATAAAGTCAAGTGCTCGGCGCAGTTGTCGGCGAAATGTCATTGAAACAGCTCCTTAAATCCGTTAGCGCAGCTAGCTAGCACCAGATGCTAACAACAACACGTAAGGTGTGCCTCGCTCGTGCGAGTCGCGCCACACATACACACTCCCTCCCGGTCCTCCCGATGGCCAGTCCGGGCCTGCCGGTGAGCGTGGAAGTGTGGTCTGCCACAAGCGGGCGGCAGGAGCGAGGCTGTCAGCATCAGCTTGTCGATGGTATTTTACACTCGATGCGCTCTGAAACTACGGCGGCCGAGGACAAAAAATACACATGCGTTAATCGCGTTAAAATAATTAGTGGCGTTAATTTTTTTTTGCGTTGACGCGTTATTAACGCGTCATTAACTGTCATTAACTTGACAGCCCTAATATATATGTATGCAGGGGCGGATCTACCGGGGTGGCAACTGCCACCCTAAAAAATAGCCTTTCCACCCCAGCTGCCACCCCAGTTGGCATCTTTGTTTTGAAAGAAAAGTTGTGGCTCATCGGACATTTATGAGAGAAAATCTCTAATGTCCGAGTGCAAGTGAATGCAGCACAAGACGCGAGTCTTGTAACCCCTCCCCCGGCCCTGGCGCGAGCTTGGAAATATGATTGGCGGCGATTTCATTTGAACGGGGGGACGGCGCAAAACGAGAAGCATTCGGACTCAAGCAGATGGAAGGAATGAGGTATTTGCGGTCTACAATGACGGAGAAGAGACTGTCAAGTTTGGCTGTACTCAGCATGGAATCAAAACGCACTAAAGCTGTTGATCTTAATACGTTTGTGAGGCGTTTTGCTGAACAAAATGGTAATAGCCGCATTCAGCTGTAATAGGCATGCCAACTTGATGCTCTGCTCACGGATGACTCGATGAGCATAAACAACTGTTAAGATGATGACCTTGTATGTGTGTATATATTTTTTTTCTTTGTGGGGGTCTGCCCCCAAAAAACAGTTTTAAGTCCTGAGAAAGTCAAATAAGACGGTGTGTAAAACTACACTGCCCAGCCAAAAAAAAGTAACCACTTTGATTGAACTAGGCCAGTAGGTAAGGACTTTCCACTGGATAATAACTGCAGCGATGTATATGTTTTAGCTGAATACACGTTTTTTAACCCTAACTGATGCAATTAGTCACTTCTTTAATGTTTGTTCTTTCTGATGTAAAGTCAAGGTTGTAACTGTTTGCAGTAAAGTCGTGGGGCGCTGAACTGTTCCTTTGAATCTTGATACATGATATAATTACTTGTCTTTCAAATTTGAAGGAGGGGGAACATTCATCATTAACTCCTCCAAAAAATATAGTTTATTCAATAATAAATGAATATGTGAATCATAACAGTGATTGACAGCTGATAGGAATAATAGGAATAATATGATTGTTAATTGTTAAACATTGGTATTACCAATGCTTAATATTTATTTGATACCAATTTGGTAATACAATTAATTACAATACAATTAACCTTGTTCTTTTTGAACAAGGTTTGGGTTCGTTCTTCAGATATGACTGTGACATTAACGTGTAAGCTCAATAATGAACTCCAGCTTAACCAACCATATTGTAATATCTAAGTAATCATCTTGAAATATTTGTAATATACACACATCTTATTGTGAGGTTGATTTCACATACACTAGGCCGCTCTTCAACACTACTTTGACGTTAGCTTGTCTACATAATCGATCATAGCAAATTTAAATTAACTTGTCAATGCATAAAGTTACCTACCTAATAAAATATCTCTCTACCTTACAAGGATGACCTTATTTTACCAATCTTAAACAGAAGCCGTTTGTTCTACAGTATTATCCCACTTAATGCTTAACATTTCTCAATTACGTTTTAACTTGGAGGCTACCACTCGCTTACTACATGCTAACCCAAGCCTTAACATTCATTAGAAGAAGAAGATAGAAGATGGACCTTTATTAATCCCCCGAGGGGGAAATTCAGTTTCCACTCTGTCGTACACACACACGCGTTTTTTATACAGGTCATACAGTACACACAGTACACACTTTTTACAACATGCACATACATATACAAATACACACACAGTTATATGCGCACATGCACATGCAGTTGAGAGGTCAGAGCGGAGGCAGCCAGTGTAGCCGGTGCCAGTGAGCAGTTGGAGGTTAGGTGCCTTGCTCAAGGGCACTTCGGCAGTGGCCCAGGAGGTGAACTGGCCCCTCTCCAGTACCAGTCCACACTCCGTATTTTTTTGGTCCGATCGGGACGTGAACCGGCAACCCTTCGGTCCAAAGTCCAATCCCCTACAGACTGAACCAGTCAGCTAATTAACATTAGCTGACTAAACATAAGCAACACATAAATAAAGTACTCGAATTTCACTTACCGCAAAACCGCATTCATGCACCGTCTGTTTTAAACGCGGAGCGAGTCACAATAATCCGGCATGAAGAATAGTCCACAAGGCACCAGCACAACAAACACGGCCGAGTTCAAGTTATGTTCCCCGGATGAGCTGAGCAGGCAGAGCCCCTGTAGCATCACGGAGCTGCTAGCAGAGCAGAAAGCTAACAGCAGCAGTCACTGGAATGACCTGTCACTCAATGTGACCACGCCCTAATTTATGCATAACTTTAAGGCTTAATATAACTTAAACAAATTATAAATGGTAGTAACTCATTAATAAATGGGAATGTGTTTTACACTTTACAAGGCTCCCTTTTGGCAGTTATACATATTAGTAACTCATAAATAAATGGTCATAAAGAGATGCCAAGAAACATCAAGATGGAAGGGGGGGAATCAACTCAGTGAACAACAGATACCAAGGATGCTGGCTGATGAAGAACACGAAGTAAGCTAGTGCCAATATAAGGCTTAGTCATCTTGCCAAATAGTGAGCCTGTGTTGATGTATGTATGTTAGAACTGGTTAATAAATGGTTCTTAAATATTAATAAAGTGTTTACAACCTAATTAATAACCTAATTATAAACCCTTTATAAATCCTTTATAAGGGTAGTCTTATTGTAAAGTGGTACCCATCTTTCCTTAACCCCATGAAACTTTTCACTGATGTTAAGTTAAAGTGTTTAGGAAAAGACACTGGACTGGATTTTGTTGGACTATTTGACCTCAGCCCTGTTCATCACTCCTGATAATGGAAAACCTCATCTCCACCACAGCTAAAAGTTATTAGGGTAATACCACCTACACATGTGAAATACATTGCATTATTTGTTTATTAACTCTGTATGCTATGGAGGTTTTCTAAAATGAAAGTAAGTATGAAATGAATTTGACACTGTGACATGAGATAAGCTATCATCCTTCAACAGACCACATGGTCTCCTCTGCTCTGAGTAACTACTACTGACATGTACAGAAAGGAATTTCCCACAGCACATTGTATTTAAATACAGTACACGTTGTTATGGTTACTTTAATTAATCATTTTTTGTTGGTTCCTTTTCCTGAACGTCAGAATTGAACATCAAAAAGTTCTATCTATCTATTACATTTTTAAGTATTAGCCAAATTGTCACATTACTCCTGTTTGACACAGTAAAAGATTGGTATTCCTTACTTGACAGAACTGATTGAAAATATTTTTGCTTTTTAAAACTCTTTGATTTAATAAAGTTATGGTCCTTACCTGGTTGTATGGGATGTCAGTCTTCATTGTCACAGACAGAATATAATCTGCTGGGATGATATGGGTAGAGTCCGCTCCGGTCAGATGATGCAGCTCTGAGACCAAACAAAACTAAATGTTACATCACGTGTTTATGACTCAGTGGGGAGGATCTGATGAATGACAGGAAACGTTCACATTGTGGCAGCAGGAAGTAAACATCTTTACTTCATTACATTAATGTCATTACTACAGTTACATTGATGTTTACCAACCAGGGTACAGTTGGGGATCTAAACAATTAACATATGAGGAAATATATAAAGTTCATTTGAAAATTGAATTGAAACTGAAATACATTTATTTATTTATTTTGCGTAAGTGATAGTCATAAATATGCTTGATCTAACTTCATGTAGCAACATAGTAGGGCTGCACAATTTATCAAAAGTAAGATGAAATTGCAATGTATGGACTATTGCAATATCACTCAAGGCACAGCCCTACTACATAGCTATGAAACAACAGAGCAATCTCCCAGCCATTGTCCCTGCTCTCTTTACAGATGTGACAAAGGGAAGGTTCCACAGAGAGAATAACCTGCACAGCTCATCTCTGGCACGAAGGGCTGTGGGAGCTGACCACCAACAATAACATCCCTGACAGAATTAACTCTTTACTGGAATCTCAGGTCTTGTGATTCCTGATTTCTTAAAACAGAGAGGAAGTATGGACGCCTGAATGCTGACAGCAGCAGTTTCGAGCTTCAGTTTCTCTGAAAAAGCATTTTCTCACAGCTCATTAACGCTGCTGGTTAGGAACAAACAAAGTACGGGCCCTGGACGTTTTGGGGATCTTACAGAACAGTTTGGAATTGTTCAAGTCATGCACATGCGGGAAACAAACCATTCAACATATTTTGGCTGAAATGCTTTCCTTAAATCTTGTCTCAAGAAAGCTAAATATTTGCTTTGTTTTGAGGCTCTTGTAAACAGATCCCAGGGGAAACAAGAGGTATACAAATTAAGAAAAGGAAAGTTAAAATCTTCCAGCGTGATATTGGAGGCCAAACTATGCTGGGTTATATGGAAAGTGAGTCTGGATTAGGAAACGGAGTCATTTTGCAATTTGACATATATCATATTTTCCATTGTCGGTTCATTATTTTGATCAGAATGGGTTTTTTTAAGCCTAAGGGAGGAAACATATTCAAGTATAGAGTTTCCAGTACCACTTTACTTTAAATTACTACTTTCCACCATATCTGCATTGAGTGTAAATTAGCAGATGATGCCTTTTAGGTGGAATATGTAGCATTCAAAGCAAAACAACTTGAAAAAAACTCTTATGGAGTTGATACTGGTAGCAGAAGGCTTGCCTATCTGAGCAGAGGAACACATCACATTAGAGAGGAACCAGAGGTGGGAAGTAACTAAGTACATTAATCAAGTACTGTACTTAAGTACAATTTTGAGGTACTTGATGCAACAATATTACCTAGAAATGTGTCACATATATAAATATAATTATAAACACACAAAAGGGATTTTTTTTTTCTCACACAAATGACTTTTACTTGTTATACTTGAAGAACAGTTTGCTTATAATACTTTTGTTCTTACATTCAAACAAAGCATCTGAATACTTGTTCCTCCTCTGACAGGGACACGAGAGCTTTGGCTCCACTACCAGTGAGTCAGGGAAGATTAATATTATCGAATGACCCAGACGAATACAAAAGCAACACTGTGAGCTTCAGAGAAGATAACAGAGATACATAGCTAGTAGTAGGCTAACAACATCTACTAATGTGGGTCACTTAAAAGTTATTTGAAAACACACATTTAGATAAGAAGCACTATGCAAACCCATTTGTAGCACCATCATTATTATAATGTAATTAACCGTTAACTTACATTGTTACACACGTCTAGTTTACTGAGCAGACTAGAGTCGCCGACAGTGGTAAACAACAAAACCAGTAGCTTTCACCTTACCTTACCTAAAACGGTCAACCCACCTGTTAAAATGCGTCCAGTTTCATTCAAATCCCGCAGATAACAGCGTTGAGGTCTGTTCTTTATATAAAATCACATTTAACCTTGTTGTTTCATTGTTAAAAACACGGTAAAGTACAAAGAAGGAGCTCATTCCCTGCGCTGTGAGAGTACTGATTTGGAAACAGAGACGGGACTGGATTATGTTAGGTCATGTGATCAGAGCCGGACAGCCAATCAGACAACAGTATCCAGCTGCAGCCGCAGCAGCAGCAAGACGGTACACGACACGCCCCCTACACGACACTCCCACCTGACACGACACTACGGTGGCTGAGAGACATTGATACCGTACATGGCAGATTAAAAACGAATTGCAAATTATTGTAGCATTTTAAGCAACTATTTGGCAAATAAATTAATAACCTAGTCAATCTGTTTGAGACACAACAGTATATGACTTTAAGCACAAATCATTTTGTCTAATTAATAAATTAAAACAAAAAGGGGGCTTAGTCAACTTTATTTTTATTTTTTAGTACATATAAAATAGGTAATAATGAGATCATCTATTCATTATGTTTGTCTAACTGCTGCACATGTATTTATACATAAATGTAGATATTTATATGAACATCTAAATATAGTTGTTAAAGGTTTTAAAATATAAATAATCACATCATGGGGTCATTAAGGTTTCAAACAGGTTCAGGTAGGCCTACTATAACATGAAAACATGATTTTTAAAACTCATTTCTGAATCTCACATTAGCCTATGTAGTTTGATATATTATTGATATGGGCTGGTCACCCCTTCATAATGATCACCATTGACTTTTTTTTTAGACCAAATTAGGAGGGTCAGTCAGGCCACTAATGAGCTCAATCATTCACATTTATTATTAATTTTTAAAAATTAAGAGTACTAGGCGTCTATTACAAAACCTTTGAAGGAATCGTCATGCATTCTGAATGTTTCTGTACTTTAAAAACAGGCATCATCACGTCATCACGTCACGGAGGTGACCAGCCCGATGGGGGCAGGACGCTCTGGCGCACGACTGGCCAGACACTCTCCTGTATGCCTTCCCACCACTGCCTCTGATATTGCAGACGCTTCACAGGGTTCTTACTCAGGGGCACAGGCTCCTTCTGGTCGTCCCCCGCTGGCCGGGGAGAGTTTGGTTCCCACTGCTGCGCAGTCTCTGCTGCAGCCCACCATGGCGTCTCCCCGACAGGAAGGACCTTCTGTCACAGCTCATGGGTCAGATCTGGCATCCCGACCCTCACCGCCTTCAGCTATGGGCCTGTCCTCTGAGGGGCCAAACCCACTGTTGAGCGTTTTCACGGCATCCGTCAGGGAAACTATCCTGAATGCCAGAGCACCATCCACTCGAGCACAGTACGAGTGCAAATGGAAGCTCTTCTCCCACTGGTGTTCGGGTAAGGCAGAGAATCCGGAGCATTGCTCTGTGGCCACCATTTTAGAGTTTCTGCAGTCCCTTCTGGATAGTGGTCGTTCTCACTCCACTTTGAAGGTCTATATGGCTGCTATATCTGCCCGACATGTGGGAGTCGACGGCGCCACAGTGGGGCGCCACAGGTTAGTGTCCCTCTTCCTGAGAGGGGCTTTACGGCAGCGTCCCCCTAGCACCCCGAGGGCTCCGGCTTGGGACCTGCCCCTAGTGCTGGATGCCCTGTCATCTCCTCCCTTCGAGCCCCTGGCCCAGGTGGGGCTTAAGTGGCTGTCCTTGAAGGCAGCATTGCTGCTTGCCATAACCTCAGGGAAACAAGTTGGAGAGCTTCATGCCCTCTCCGTGAGCGATACATGCCTGAGGTGGAACTCCGATGGCTCGGGTGTTGCCCTCTGGCCGAACGTGGCGTTCCTGCCCAAGGTGCTTCCACTAGCCCACTCCAATCGGCCTATCCAGCTGGCGCGCTTTAACGTCCCACAGGAGAACGGCATGCCTGAGTTGCTGTGCCCTGTGCGTGCCCTAGAGGCGTATATTGATGCTACAGCCCGTATACGACAGTCAGAGCAGCTCTTAATTTGCCATGGCGGCACGAGAAAGGGTTGTGCTCTCTCCAAGCAGCGGCTGTCCCACTGGGTTATGGATACCATCTCACATGCTTATGGGGCCAGTGGCCGCCTCCCGCCATCAGGGGTGAGATGTCACTCTACAAGGGGCATCTCAACGTCTTGGGCTGCCCTGAGAGGGGTGCCCTTGGAGACCATCTGCGCCGCGGCATCGTGGGCATCGTGGGCATCGTCTGGCACATTCTCCAGGTTCTACCGGGTCAATGTCGCCACTCTCCATCCTTTGGGCGTGGTCCTGTTGCCGAGCTCCGCTGCTTCCAGCTAGGTAAGCAAGTGTTTGGATTCTTCATGACATGGTTGGCATAAGTCATCCAGTGCTAAAGCACCGCCTCTGGCAGTCAGTAGGGACGAAATAGAACGATAGTTACGGCTGTAACTACGGTTCTATGACTCCCGGATGACCGCCAGAGTATCCTGTCACTCAGAATTCTTGTGTGCTCGCGAGAAGATTCTGGGAACCGATCTGCTAATGACGCCGGCCTATGTAGCCGTCGTCACATGGGTCACAGGTGACTTTGTTGTTATTAGGTACTCGAACTGCGCATGCGTGCAATGGATATATCCAGTGCTAAAGCACCTCCTCTGGTGGTCATCCGGGACTCATAGAACCGTAGTTACAGCCGTAACTATCGTTTTTACCCCGTGCTGGTGATGAAACTCTCCAATTGGCTCCGCAAAAGTTTTTTGTTGTTTTGTGTCAGTTTGACGTCGCCACTTCCATTCACATTTTTCATCATTGTTCCACAATGTTTATCATCATGAAATTAATATCTATATATTTTATACTTGCACTGCCTACCGTTTTCCTACTTTATATTACATTACATGTCACTTGTTAGACGCTTTTATCCAAAGCGACTTACATACTCAATACTATGGGCAATCCCCACAGGAGCAATTTGGGGTGAAGTGTCTCAGGGACACAACGACATGCTGACTGCAGTGGGGTTTGAACCTGTGACCCCCTGATCCCAACACCAAGGCTCTATCCACTGCGCCAAAGCTGGGGAACAATAGTCTTGCAAGGGGGGGGGGGAGAAAGGAGAAGAAGGGGGAAGAAGGGGGAAGAAGAAAAAAGAGGGAAAAAGAGAGGAAAAAGAGAAAAAGAGGAGAAAAAAAGGATTCTCTTGCTCCCTGTTTCCCTTCTGTAGCATGTAAAAGTATTTATATACAGAAGTACTTTAATAAAGACCAACAAAATATGCGTTTGTTGACTAATACACTTGTGTTATGCAGTTAACTATTAACACATTTCTATTAAATATTATATATTTTTAATAAATATTAAGTAAAACGTATCTACTTCTTTCAAGTTTATTACATTCAATTATTATTATTTTCTTTATCAGGGATAGTTTTGAAGTAACCAATATGGACCTGTATTGAAGCTCATGGTTTGTGTGCTGTGGATAAATAATGAAATGTAACCATTACATGTAATTTGAACTAAGAAGGTATTGGTGTTATAATGTCTGTCTTTTAACAAAGAGAAAACATATAGAAATTCTAAACATAGCACTCCACTCAATTATTAGACAGTGACGTACTTGATAGAACCAAACCTTTATTTTAAAGTAGTTCAACTTAATAAAATGTAAAACAACCCTTAAAAGTAAGTAAGGTGCAGTATAACAAAATAACACTCTAAATGAGTTTTAACATCAAATAAACATTATCATAAACTTAATAAAATATATACATATCATATATATAAATAAATATCAAACTATACACCGAACTATATACATAAATAAGTGTCCAGTGTCCATGCCTCTGGTGGGGGGGATATACATTTTGTTATGTCCGCCAACCACTGCTCCTTTGGCACAATGTAGTTCACTACTCCCTGTACTGGCTGGGTCCAGTGTCCCAAACCTCCCACACCTTCACACGTGTTGGCCAGTACTCTGCGGGTCAGTTTGTGGCTGTATGGAGCAGGAGCAGGAGCAGGAGCAGGACTAGGAGCAGGACTAGGAGCAGGACTAGGAACAGGACTAGGAGCAGGACAAGGAGCAGGACTAGGAGCAGGACTAGGTGCAGGACAAGGAGCAGGACAAGGAGCAGGACAAGGAGCAGGACTAGGAGCAGGACTAGGAGCAGGACAAGGAGCAGGACTAGGAGCAGGACAAGGAGCAGGACTAGGAGCAGGACTAGGAGCAGGACTAGGAGCAGGAACAGCAGAGAGAGGCTGGCATTCAGAGCCTGTGGAGCAGCGACCAGGACAGGAACCTGTGAGCTCACTGGTGTAAATATCATGGAGCCCAAAGGTTGAGCAGGGAAGAGCTGCAACACCACCTGTGGACCTGAGGGTGGAGCAGGGAAGAGCTACATCTCCACCTGAGGGCCAGAGGGTGGAGCAGGGAAGAGCTACATCTCCACCTGAGGGCCAGAGGGTGGAGCAGGGAAGAGCTACATCTCCACCTGAGGGCCAGAGGGTGGAGCAGGGAAGAGCTACATCTCCACCTGAGGGCCAGAGGGTGGAGCAGGGAACAGCTACATCTCCACCTGAGGGCCAGAGGGTGGAGCAGGGAACAGCTACATCTCCACCTGAGGGCCAGAGGGTGGAGCAGGGAACAGCTACATCTCCACCTGAGGGCCAGAGGGTGGGAACAGCTACATCTCCACCTGAGGGCCAGAGGGTGGAGCAGGGAACAGCTACATCTCCACCTGAGGGCCAGAGGGTGGGAACAGCTACATCTCCACCTGAGGGCCAGAGGGTGGAGCAGGGAACAGCTACATCTCCACCTGAGGGCCAGAGGGTGGGAACAGCTACATCTCCACCTGAGGGCCAGAGGGTGGGAACAGCTACATCTCCATCTGAGGGCCAGAGGGTGGGAACAGCTACATCTCCACCTGAGGGCCAGAGGGTGGGAACAGCTACATCTCCACCTGAGGGCCAGAGGGTGGGAACAGCTACATCTCCACCTGAGGGCCAGAGGGTGGGAACAGCTACATCTCCATCTGAGGGCCAGAGGGTGGAGCAGCTGCTCCACCTTGCTTTGATGCTTTGTGATCTGGAATGTGACAACAGCGAAGTTGAGGCATTTATTAGAAATGATCTATAGCAGTTAATGTTTCCAGATTTATAACCGAACACATTTATAATAAAAACTAGTTTTTAATGTTATTGTTTATAAGAGAGTTTAACAAACATGAAAAGTCAAATACACAGTCACGTTATATTTGACCTTTTTGGTTGAGTCCATCTTTAAGATGGAACCAAATGTGGAGGTGATGCTGGCCTTGATATGGTCCATGTGGGAGAGGATATCCCTGCCGTACATGGACAGCACCCAGAGACTGCTTGGGAGGAGGCTGGGCTCTGGGGGCTCCTGGCAGACCACAGGGAGGAGGCTGGGCTCTGGGGGCTCCTGGCAGACCACAGGGAGGAGGCTGGGCTCTGGGGGCTCCTGGCAGACCACAGGGAGGAGGCTGGGCTCTGGGGGCTCCTGACAGACCACAGGGAGGAGGCTGGGCTCTGGGGGCTCCTGGCAGACCACAGGGAGGAGGATGGGCTCTGGGGGCTCCTGGCAGACCACAGGGAGGAGGCTGGGCTCTGGGGGCTCCTGGCAGACCACAGGGAGGAGGATGGGCTCTGGGGGCTCCTGGCAGACCACAGGGAGGAGGCTGGGCTCTGGGGGCTCCTGGCAGACCACAGGGAGGAGGCTGGGCTCTGGGGGCTCCTGGCAGACCACAGGGAGGAGGCTGGGCTCTGGGGGCTCCTGGCAGACCACAGGGAGGAGGCTGGGCTCTGGGGGCTCCTGGCAGACCACAGGGAGGAGGATGGGCTCTGGGGGCTCCTGGCAGACCACAGGGAGGAGGCTGGGCTCTGGGGGCTCCTGGCAGACCACAGGGAGGAGGATGGGCTCTGGGGGCTCCTGGCAGACCACAGGGAGGAGGCTGGGCTCTGGGGGCTCCTGGCAGACCACAGGGAGGAGGCTGGGCTCTGGGGGCTCCTGGCAGACCACAGGGAGGAGGCTGGGCTCTGGGGGCTCCTGGCAGACCACAGGGAGGAGGCTGGGCTCTGGGGGTAACTACTGGGGGTGTGATATAAAATGTATGCATGAGGCATTTCTTAATCTGAAACTATCATCATTATGTTTTAGTCTGGAGTGAGTCACTCAGTGTAAATCATTTGATTGATAATGTTTGCACCAGTCAATTGTAAATGTTCAGTAATATACTTATAATTTGTGAATAATAAGTAATAGGTACATATGTTTCTATACTTTACCTTCTGACAGAGGTCACGTCACTTCCGTTTCCTTGGACCAGGTTTATCCTTCCTGAAGGCCAAAGCCCGTCCATTCTGCATCTCCCATTTCTTTATGGCTTATAGGTTTAGTGATCATCTAAACTTTAAGTAAAATAACAATGCAAGTGTTAGAAAGAACTACACTGCAAAGCGAACAACACTGATACCATGTTAACCATTATTTATACAGGTTATCTACACATACAATCATGTATAAACACATCATGTTCATAAACGGTGAAGTTATCCTTTTATCCATAAATGATTGATGTATGTATATTAAATTACAATTAATGTAATGTTATATACAGTATATAGCTATCTTTAATATATATTCAACAATATACTGTATCCTTCCTGGAGCATATAACACACTTTATCATATCATACTGAGCAACGATCCCTTATCTCACATAAAGATATTTATGTCATATAATATATGATATACTTTAGGTGTCTATATGAACAAATAAACTGATAAACATAAACTCATAAAACGCCACCAGTAACCAATAGGCATCTTAACCAAATCTGTAAAGTAACTAAAGGTAAGCTATTAAACACATGTAGTGAAGTAAAAGTACACCATTTACCTCTGAATTGTAGTGGAGTAGAAGTACACAGTAGAAAAATATGGAAACACTCAAGTGAAGTACAAGTATCTCAAAATTCTACTTAAGTACAGTACTTGAGTAAATGTTCTTAGTTACTTCCCACCTCTGTGTATACAGTATGCTGTATGACTAATGTACCACTGCTCACAGAAGTGTAGTTACTAATTACAACATGCCCATTCATACAAGAGTCGTTTAACAACTTATTTAGGCACCGTTTACACGAGGACAAAACTGCTTGTATCTGCGTGCGTATAGCCCTATTATTTACACGAGGCCGATAGAAACGGACCCCACAAACGATAACGGGTCCCAAGGTGGATAGATTTGCAAACGAAACGCTCTGGGGGGTCAACCAAGTCCGTGTAATCACCTCTATACGAATATTTCCTGAAAAAATAACGATAGCCCCACCTCTCCTGCTCACTGCTGTAGCATGGCCAGTAGCCATCTGTAACGATCAACTATCAAAAATAGCTGTGTTAATTAAACGCACAAGGGGTTCTTGAATGAAATAATATTATAAAAGGCAAACCAGAATTGTTAACGCCCAATATACTCCTTAAACAAAATAAACAGAGTCAGATTTCATGCATTGATCCATTATATTGACAATTTTTCAGCCAAACAACACAAACAAAATTAAACAGTCCGCTTTGCGATACACCAAAATTGTCTTTACTGCCTAATCCAGGCCATTATTGTTCATTGCTCCTGCGCCCGTCGGCGGCAAAAAGAGAAATGTTTATAATCCACACAAAAAAAGGAAACACGAGGACCGGCGTGTCCCAGAGGAGCGATCTCACCCGGTGTTTGTAGAGAATATCTCTCTTTCTGAGCGCGTCCTCTCCACGGAGACGTGCTTCTTGGTCGGTCGATGCAATATCCACAGATTCGGTTTCTTTCAGTTAACTTCCCCGTTGCATTTATCCATATATTTACATGCTGAGGAAATTACTATATCCCGCTGAATACCAGCAATCGCCACACACAAAATAACGATAGCCCCACCCCTGCTCACTGCTGTAGCATGGCCAGTAGCTACTGCTAGTGCTACTGCTACTGACCATGCTACAGATGTTAGTACAACATCTACAGCTCCTCTACCACAACCATCAGCAACAAGTGGACATGGAGAATTACATTAACTACTACATGTTGCTAAATCCACCGCGGGGCATAAACAGAAGGGTAGCCATGCCAACATTGCTGCGGGTCTTCTTCACTGCTTTTGGTGTATTTTGGCAGAAGTTACAGCGCCACTTACAGTCCTGGCATATGTACTACACCGTTTCCAGCGGTCTCGTTTGAACAGACACGTTAAATGAAACAAATGCATGTGAACGGAAGACTTTTTTGAAAGCGCATACTGTGCATAAACGCAAACGTTCCCGTGTGCACAACGCCTTAAATTACTGTTGTCAATCGGATGTATAACACATGGCTGTTGACATTGATTAATATAATAACGTGTATTTAACCTAGACACGATAGCATTAGCAATGCTGGCTTGCTAACTTTATGCAGACTGAAGTTGCCGACTGTATACCGTAATGTAAAAGTTGACGCCAAAACGACGGTTGTAAAAATAGGTTTTATGACTGTTAACGGGAAAATAGAAACATGTAGCGTTGTTACTTACTCTGAATACCTCTGATGCGCCTCGCGACTTGTCCACTGTCAACCAAAAGCGTGAGGGGGGCGAGTTCGGGGAGAAGCCGTGCTGTGAGTGGCTCTGTCCATTGTGATGCCGTGACGTGATTGGCTCCGTCCATTGTGAACTCGCGTCGTGATTGGTTTAGGTCCAATCACTTTACTGCTTTTTGCACTCCTGGTTAGAAGCTAAACTGCATTTCGTTGTCTCAGTACCTGTAATCTGTGCAATAACAATAAAGTTGAATCTAATCTTGAGCAGGAACAAATGTATTTACTTAGTACATATCTGACATTAACGAGACACATTTGTGCATTCTTTATAAATGCAAACAGAGTCAAGCCGACTCCGAGCTGTCCGACTTCAGGCAAGCTTTTTGAGACCTCCCCCGGCTGCAATCGGCTATTCTCGTCTACTCTCTCAAACAAGCCTATTGTGTAGTACAAGCCCCCAGGAAGTGCGCCGGACTCTGAGGAAAACATTCGTTGTGGCCAAACGGCGGTACTACACTTCTGTATCAGTCGCTGGACCCGGAAATACTTTTTCCCATTGACTAACATTGGGAAAGAGACGTCTGTAAATCGTTGGATAATTTGTTTTTAACCAAATAAACTACCCAGTATGAACATTTATATAGCCCTTATTAAAAACCAGTTAAGCCCCATGCCCCCGGTGCAACATCTTGCAAAAAACAGCGTCTGAGGGCTTCTTAACATTTAATAAACTATGAATGTGTCATACTCACGTTAAGCCCGAGAGCCCCCGGTAGAGGGGGCTGCGGGTTTCTTTTCTCACGAAACTGTGTCTTAGGGCTTCTTAATATTTAAAAACCTATGAATGTGTCATACCAGATTAACGGGAAGAAACTCAGCTAACTGACGATATGAACCATTTTTACCAAAACAAAACACAAGTCTCATATGAAGCGTCTAAATGACCCCTGAGCAGAAAAATGCTAACGCACTTAGCACAGAACTCAAGGTAAAAATACCCTTATTACTTATCGTAACTGCACATACAAGATATTCGATTAAAGATGAGATTCCACAGATTATATAGGTATTAATATCATCACTGAGCGATCGGAACTCGCGATAAAAACGCTGCTGAAGGTTAATCCATAGGTTTATTCAATGTGTCTGTCACTTTGAAAAAATTATTGATAATCCATAATTCCATTTTAATGTATAAATCGGAGAATTTAGATTAGCTGCTAATGGTAGCCACCAGAGTGTATCGCAGCTTCCGGTTCCGGGGCATTCTGGCTGCGCAGCACTCATTCACCAATGGGTAATGTTTAGATGGATTTTAGGAACTTCCCCTCGATTCTATTGGCTCTAACGGTTAAAAAGAGATGTCAATCATAAAAATTGGCCGAGGGGGGCCAGAGATATGGAAAATGCACCCAAATGACCCCAGAAGTGGGTTTCTTTTTTCTAAATCTCTCTAAAAAGGTAAAATGTCACTTATTTTGCATCAATCTTGATATAGGGTACTTATTATATGTTATGCTTTTAGTCTACTATCCCATCATTCAAGGGTGGTTTTCACTATAAGTAATGTTTTTCTTTTGTTCAATCTGAATTTACTTTAAATAAAAAAAATCTATATTGATTCTGACTTTTCTACATCCAACTCACAGGTTTATCATTGCTTTGAGAAAAAAGATGATTAATTTACCCCTTTTAGAAGTGAAAATATAGTAAATTGTTCTGGGAAAGTCATTTTCAAGCCTGAGGCCTGAAAAACAGGCTCGGGGCTTAAACTAGTTAAAAACATTCGGTCCTCAAGTTGTAAAATGTGCTAATAACGTTATTCTCAGAGTTATTTTCCTCGGCATTATGAACGCGGATCTAACCCACGGGACCGCAACGCCCAGCACATTCATGTGACGTGTTCAGTACTACATGAGTTTTACCTTTACCCATGGATGCACAATAAGAACAGATTATATGATTATATGAATACTTTCGTGACGTTTCGCTCTCTCAAAAGTTGGGCCATTTTGTCTTCATGCGCCAATGAGCAACTCTCATAGGAATGAACTAGGCCCCGCCTCCCACGCTGTATCCAGTTCTTATTATACATCCATGCTGTAGTACAGTTAAGTGAACACAAGAGAGCACTGTTCACACGTGGTAGGGACACAAAACGGAAGGACAAAATAGTAACACAAATGCCCCAATGCTTAACCAGTGCAAATCAAGCAATAGACAGATACGGTAAAACAAAAAATAACTTGAGTTACGGGGTATGTACATTAAATAATAAAAAAGAAAGATATAATCTGAGCTGAATATATCATAAACAAACAAAAGAAAAATAAACAAAAAATAATAATAATCTACAAATACCCATGGAATGATGCTGGGCAGGGTAACGGTATTCCGTGACCTTTGACCTGATTTTCAGGATTAAGATCACTTGCAGTTCCTCCAAGAAGAACAGGTCAAGAAGGGCAAAGACATAAAGCTAACCCTTCTGGTCTGTGTCCTCAAGTGGCAACACTCTGAAATACTGGAATAGGATACAGATAGGCCTACATAAACTCAGGGGAGGGGTTTCCTCTCATAAAATGTGATTGCTAACACTGTGAGGCGTCATCAGTGGCAACATTAGCAGATTATTTTGATGAAAATTTATGTTTTTTTTTCTAATCAGTTAAAAAAAAGTTAACCTTTCATGAAAAAAGAAAACAGGTCTCATTTAATTAAGAGACATAGCTGCGCTGCAGTAATCTGAAATTAATATCGATCTATCACAATTTAATTACGTTTAACTTATTGTATAATTAAATAACTTTATAACTTTCATATCAAGCCTTATATTACAGCTTTTGCACAACTGTATTTTGGCAGTTCTTCCCTTCATTTTCCTTCTCATACATACACTTAAATACACTCAATACTGTGGGCAATCCCCACAGGAGCAATTTGGGGTCAGCTCATGTTTTGCCCAAGGACACAAAGCATGCTGACTGCAGTTGGTGTCAAGGTTTGGTTGAACTGGTGCTGCCCTGATCTGAAGATGAGCACTAACCCACTGAACCACATTCTTCCACATCCGTGTTTTGTACAAGAAGAGCTTGTCATGTTTTACATGAGTCCGACCATCTGCCATGCTGGATGTTGGAGAACCTGAGGCTTCGTTTGACTGGCCATATTGACTTCTTTACTTCTGATTAAATGTTGCTGTGCTGACAGCTTGTTTGTCCAGCATTAATCTGAATAATACGTGTGTGTTTTGATGTACTGTATATGTAAAACAATTGTAGATGTACAACTCAGAATATCATTGTTTTGTTCATGTGGAGCATGCACCGTCACAATATCTGTTTGAGAAGTTCTTTGTATGTTTGATGTTTCGCTGGGTCATGTTATTCCCTGGAAGCTGTACAGATAAAGGCTGTGAGCCAAGAGGAGTCAGCAGGCTTAGTTTATTGTTATTCAGTTATACATATTAACACCTAAAATGATCCAGTTTGAAATGTCTGTTTTACCTTTTATTGCATATTTTAGTTAAAGAATCTCATCACATAAAATAAATAGCGTAAAATATGAAGAAAGAACATACACATGAGATCTGATGACAGAGATGTAAATGATGTAGTCCACAACTCTAAAAGTGTATTTATTACAGGCTCATTTATTCTAATGAAAAGTATTCTGTTATCATGAGTTTTGCCTGAGTTTCATTTCATTTCATTTCAAACCTTTATTTAACCAGATGGTCCCATTGAGATCATAGATCTCCTTTTCAAGGGAGACCTGTAGCATATAGGTTCCACATGAAACATAAAACAATAAAGGACATCATACATTATATTTACAGGAAACTGAAATAGTTAAAAGAGTTACTGAAACCACAACTGAAGCTCAATAGAGGGCGCCACACACACACACACACACACACACACACACACACACACACACACACACACACACACACACACACACACACACACACACACACACACACACACACACACCTTTTTTCTCCTTATTAAAGCAATAAAAACCTATGAACTACAACACACTACGCTTGTAACTTATTTCCACTTTAAGGTGCATGTCATGTATATCTGTGCATGGATGTAACCATGGGCACCATATCCCAGAATATACTAGACAGCTATAGGCCGAGTTATGGCGAGGTTATAAAAAGCTGACGTGCCTCACTTCCGCAGAAGAGCTCCCTCCTGTCCTCTCCTTGATAGTGATGCTTATAGTTATTGTAATTAGTTATTTGTCCTTTAGTCCACTTTAAATGTTGTTCCTTTTGCATTTTTGTCAATTTGTTTGTCACACACTTGATCTATAAAAAGTGAAAATCCAATAGAAACCTTTGGAAAATATAATTTCTCCCTCTTTATAAGCTGAGGAAGAATGTGAACAGATTCAGCAATTTGCACTATTACTAATTCATCTGTTACAGTACATCATGTACATTACCATACTACCTTTATTGTTATCATCTTCCTGAATCACCAGGAGTGGGTTGATAGCAGATAAACGTATAAAGGTTTTTCCTCTTGAAAGACTTTTTCCCAGTGTGTGTGTGTGTGTGTGTGTGTGTGTGTGTGTGTGTGTGTGTGTGTGTGTGTGTGTGTGTGTGTGTGTGTGTGTGTGTGTGTGTCTGATACTGCGTCAGGGCTGAGCCCAGTGAGTCACCCAGCAGCTACCTGAACACTGCCTCCACTTTTCATGCTCACAACACTTCCTGTTTCTGACTCTGAGTACTTCTGCTAAAGGGGCTTTTTACCTAAATGACTTTTCCCTTTGAATTCTGGGTAAATGATTCTCCAATGACATTCTCACAGTTATCTTTAAGCTTAAAACGTTTTTTCCATTTCTCCAAAAATGTCCTCTTTACTGCTATGCAATATGTGATCTTTCAGGCCGATTACCTTTGATATTCTGACATTAAACGGATGCATACACATCATATATTTAATTGTGTCAGAATCCAAAAGGGGCCGGAAAACTTCACTTAATGGATTATTGAAACAAATAAAAACAAATGATTTCATACAAGACCTGTTCACATCGGTGGTAAATCATACCACCCAGCCCACCTGTTATTGTTTTTGTCTTTTATTCAGTGAAGAGGATCCCACAGGTTTGCTGTTTATGGCAGAGTGGGTCCTAAAGCACCCTGAGCTCAGCAGCCAGCCTGAGATCTGCTGCTCACGGTTTATATCAGCTCATCTAGATCTAGAGTTTTGTATACTCACCATCTCACCATTCTAGAAGACTGAAACACCATGTGGAGATTTATAAAGTCTCCAGCAGTGCATTTACTCTTGCTTTTGTGATATTTCTTCCTGTATTTCAAGTGTTTACTATTAAAAATCTACTTGAACCTGCAGGTCCGCTGCAACTCTTCCTACTTTTAAATCAGGGCTGAAGACTTGTCTTTTTGCCGCTGCTTTTAATTGAAACTGAGCGGTTGTGTTTAGTTTTTGGTTAATGAACATTTGGGGCTAGTAACCCCAGGGAATCAGTGTCTGGGGACTTTGTCCTGGCTGCTTTTCTCTGTGTATGCTGCTCGGGACGTATGTGCCATACAAGCGTACACAGCTCATGTTCGGAGAGACCTTAAAGAAAGGCATCAGCAAAGTGGAACTTCTGTGTGAACTATTCATATCTTAAACTGCACTGTGACTTTTTATTCATGTATTTTTTTCTTTTGATGTTTCTTTTATTATCTTTGCTTTTTAATGACTTTTTCTGAATGTCTTTCATTTTTGTAAAGCACCTTGAATTGCCTTGTGTTGAAAGGTGCTATATAAATAAACTTGCCTTGCCTTAAAAATGTAAATGTATGTTTAAAAAAACAGCTTTACAATATCTTGACTTTTCTTTTGACTAAAATGGTGATTTTCATAGTCTATTTATTTTCCTATTCATAGTTTTAATGTATGTCTATCTGCCCAATGAACTATCGTGAAGCAAAACTACTTTAATTGTTCTCACTTCCAACAAAACATGTGTGGAAAGTCGTTTATAAAGTAAAAATGACCTTTTTCAAACTGGTTTCTACTAGAACTTCTATTTTTGATCCATTGCATATCTTTATAAAGGATGTTTTGCATAGTTATATTGTTCACTTACTAACGTTTTTAGGCTATTTTGGACAACACAAATCATAAGCATATTAATTGCTAATAAAAATAATATTGAATTTAGAGCTGAATCTTAAAACAAGATTATTGCATTATCTCTCGAAAGGTTATAATTATAATAATAATCTTTTCAGAAATGTTCAAGAATACCTGCTTTTCATTTGGGAGGATTTACTGCTTTTCTTTCATCTCTGGGGTTTGAACTGGTGTTCTTAAAGATGTCACTGTGGATTTCAGAAAATGCAACAGGCATTGTTTACCACTTTCTGACATTAAATAGGCCAACCTTTCTCTTACTTGTTGCCTGCAAAACAAATACAAAAAAGTACCCTATCATTTTCTTGTGTTCATTTTGGAAGCCTCTTTTTCTGGCTTTGTCAAAACCAAGGTTGGGCAGTAATGGGTTACTAGTTAATGGGATTGTGCAATCACTTAAAAAAACATTAATAAACCAGAGGCTTACAGTTCAGATTACATTTGAATTTTTTTGCCATTTTATTAAAGTTACATTATCATGTTAACTGAAAAACATTTAGATAATTCCACCAGCAACAAAAAAGTAAACAAAATAAACAATACATTAGACCCGTATAAGTCATGGCGTCATACTTTTATGAGAACATTAGATTCTACTGTATTAGTAAATATTTGTTTAATTCCTTTTGTATTTACATTGGAAATGGAAATAAACATTTTGCTCCACATTTGTCAGAGGAGCAAAGTCCTCCAGTGTCATTTGACTACAGCATCCTCCATGTAGCAGTGCAGTACTGTTGGGTAGAATTAGGGTTATACCCAACTTTAAATGCTGAATATGAAAATGCATTTTATTTGAATTGAACATGTTTTTAGAGAAGAGACACACAAATAATAATAAAATGTTTTGTGGCTATGTTTTATTTATAAGGTTCAATATTATGAAGTAATACAATAGTATTCTGGTTGTAACCTTGAGTATCATATTTAGGGCATATCCAAAGTCTCCCTCCTTTTTCTAACTCTCTCTCACACACTCTCTCACACACTCTCTCTCACACACACACACACACACACACACACACACACACACACACACACACACACACACACACACACACACACACACACACACACACACACACACACACACACACACACACACACACTCAGGACAGTCAGTTGTCGGAGCAGTTAGAGGATGTAAAGAAGGAGGTTGGAGTTACAGCTCAGGCTGCAGATCCGTCACCACCCGACTAACTGACAGCTACTGATCACCACACTGCACATGCTAACTCAAACTAAACCATCACTTACAGCTCTTTCTATCAATCAACCCCTTAAACATAGTTCTAACTTTCAAACATCTCTCAGAAAAATGTTGTACCAGTAAAAATATCCTTACAATCCAAACTGCTCAAGATCTAAACATTCTAATTGCCCCTTACAAACGGACATATGAAGAACACACACACACACACCACCTGGACCACACCTAGCTGTCGCAGCGCACAACAAAACATTCCTTCAAGTCGGAGTTGCTCAACATGTGATAAAGTTTTATGAAGTGACCCAAAGAAAGCAAAGCTCTGCTTGGTTCTTATGAATATGTTAGCACGTCAACAAATGAACAGATATGCATTGACGGCTCAACATTAAAATGAATGCTACAAAAACTGAAAATCCTTCCTAAATTTCTCTTCTCCTTATTAATATTTTTAAGTGTAAGTACACACTGACAGGACACGTCAGTTAGAGGAAAAACAAAATGAAATTGATTTTGACAGTAACCCATTTTTTTTGTTCACCCTTCACCCAGGACTGTGTGAGCTGGACTCGGTGACCAGGTGCGGGGGAGTGTGGGGGAGGAATGGAGGTGACAATGGTGAGGGGGGCAGAGGGGAAACGAGCAGTGAGTAAGAGAACAGGCCGTTCAGCCTCTGATGAAGGCTCAGATACACTGATACTGATCTGGGGGTTAAAGCGGTTGCAAAGGTAGAAGCTGGTGGAGAAATGAGGAGGAGGCAGTAAAGACAAAGCAGTAGGTAGTTTAATACTGTAGGAGGGACTGAGAATATAAAACATGAACAAAAAGAGTATTAAGGTAAAAAATGCTATGAACCATTCATTTTGAATTAGTCCCACACTAACCGCAGACATACAGCTGAAATGTATTGTAGTCAATATCTCAACCCATTCAAACCAAAACACTTGCTTTGTCACTCTGTCTGTTCATCAGATAGATCTAAATGACACAGAATATCCAGTTGATTTTGAAGCGTGAAAGTCAGTGATGGATGATCACTATGACCTTCAGTTTGTTCTGCGTTTTAGCCACACACATCTCTGGATCTTTGAATCTTTGAATATCTGCTACTAGCGTGATTTTTAAGATCAATTATTTGAGGTTTTCCTAAAACCAAAAAGGTCTCCATATGTCCTTTTGAACAAGCATTTTTGTTCCGACCCATGTTTACTTTTATTGTTAAGGGCAAGCTTCAGTGGCCAGAGATGTAGTATAAGGAGCAGCAAAGTTCCCTTTTAGGCAGACGGCTGTTTGTTCCAAACCAAAATTCAACATTGGGTTATTTAAACGTACATACATAGTAAGTCTTTACGTACTTAACCCTAACACTAACCCTAACCCCAATTCACATAACGTTACAAACATACTAACTGAGTGAACATCTCTTCAGCTTGTTTTGACCACAGACCTAGACGTCTAACATAAAACAAGACACTTTGAGACAAGGGGACGGAAGTTGTAAAACGGATTTCTGGAATTTAGGACTCATTCCTGCACCACTCTATTGACACAGAACCAATGTGCTCTCCTTAATGTTACTAAGTAGTTGTGTTGCCTTAACCTAAGCAATCTGTTACATTTACTGTTGGTATGGGAAGGTGTTTATCTACAGTTTTGGGCAGAATTAAGAAATCACTTGGGTCATACTAGAGGGGACGAACAAAAAACGTAGGTGGTCGTATTGGCTGGATGACTTCTTTCAACATTTCTTAGTTACTTTCCAGAGTTAGTCTGTAAATAAGAAACAGCAAATCATGTGATGATCAACAAATCATTTTTGTTTTGAAACTTCAATGTGGACACTTTTATTATACAATCTGAGTGCAGATGCAATAACCAGTGTGTGTGTGTGTGTGTGTGTGTGTGTGTGTGTGTGTGTGTGTGTGTGTGTGTGTGTGTGTGTGTGTGTGTGTGTGTGTGTGTGTGTGTGTGTGTGTGTGTGTGTGGGTAGTGCAGGTCAGATAGAGCAGGTAACTGATTACCCAGTCCGGTCGAACCAGGTCTGTGTGTGGGAGGGAGGGAGGGAGGGAGGGGGAGAGAGGAGAGGAGGGAGGTGGTGCATCCTGAAGGTATATCTTTATATCCTCATTAGTTTAACCCTTAAAGCTTTCAATCCTAAACTTTACACCCTGACCATGAATGCAAAGGATTTCCACTGCATTGTTGTGTTTAAAGTGTGCTTTTGTTCAGCTAAGTCACAAGAAAAACAGACTGTGGGAGCCGAGCTCTCTAGAAGGACAAGATTCTGCGCTTTGGACAAACAAGATTTGGCCACTGAGGGTTTCAAATAACAGCCTGCGCTTTGGTTTGAAATTAAAATGGGAATGTCTTTCATTAAGAGCTATTCACGTGGCATTAGCCTCTTGTCAGACACCAACACCAGAGAGATGTACAGACCCATCACACATGTGTGTTAATGAAGAGATCAGCTGTAAACTGATGTCTGGACTCTTTAACTGCTTGAATCTGTCTCCTCTGTCCGGCTGTGTAGTACGAGGAAGTGAAGCCAAAGTACTGAGGTTAAAGGTGAAATGTGTTGCTCTGGCAACCTCTTTTAGGTCAGTATCAGGGGTCTTATCAGAGCTCTCTAAACTCCTCTGCCTGACAGCACTGAGATCAATATGATCCCCTCCACATTCCTGCTCATCTGGATTAAGAAGTCCAAATAATGCATAGGAAATGTTGTATTGCAAAACAATTTTTTGTATACAATTAAAGATTGAACATTTGTTTAAATATGTTGAGGTTAACAACACATTTCCACACTGACCTGGCTACATTAACAGTGTTTTCACCCGCAGGGCTCAGTGCTCTTTGGTCTGTGTGTTGCATCACTTACGGTATTTCAGCAGGGGAAGAATTTCCCGCTTTAGGATCAATAAACCACAGCTTCACTGCTGCTACTATGAATGTTAGCAATTACAGTGCCTTATGATCCACCACCCTCCATCAACACAGCCACTATATTAAGTGATACTGCATTACTGTCAACTAATGATATTATACTTCTAAAAAGACTGCATCGATCAAAACAGTTCCATATTGAAACGTTCAATAATGGGTGGGTTTATGAATCCTTTGGGCTTTGAGCAACTCATGATGTGACATCATCGGGTAGTTGGGTTTTATGCATCATAATTAATGATTTTATATGTTTATAATACCTCCTTCCTGTGAAACATCATCATCAATGAATCAATTACAAAGTAAGAACAAGAGGCACAACAATAAGAGTGTGGACTTAGACTTCACAGCACAGGAGTAAATGTATCTTTTCACCTGTTTCAACCTCATATTACTTCTTCAGTATTATACTAATACTACTTCTACTCTTACTACTTCTACTCTTACTACTTCTACTCTTACTGTTACTTATAGTATAATAACTATAGACTCTGCTATTACTTAATGTATTGTATATTAATAGGAGTACTAGTGAAACAATAAATATACTACTCTAAATTATTCTATATTTTCATTATTGCAACTACTGCTGCTAAAATTACTTCTTCTATCTTTATCACTTTGATTACTATTAATGCTGGAAAAGATACGATGAAGTATCATTACAATAAAACCTTTACTTAACTTTGGAACTGCCTCAAACACCGTTATAGATACATAGGACTTGGGGGTGAAACATATCAATGAGGGGACTAAGTCACTTTAATAATAATAATACATTTTATTTTAGGCGCCTTTCATGACACCCAAGGACACCGGACACCCAAGGACACCAAAACCCCCTCTATAGGCTTGTACCTACAGGGACAATCCACTTGCTTTGTCCAGGGGCAATGTTGCATACTATTAAACATTATTATTATTAATCAGATACATTTACTACATTTTGAAACGTCAATTACTTGTCTTTCTGGGCTTTGAGGATATTTGTCAGGAGGATATGGCCCCAGGCTGCAGTATCCTGAAGGAAGAGTCTAACCCGGCTCACCCACCTCAGAAGGAACACAGCCTGTCTGCTGCCCTCAGAGGAGGGCAATGATGGGTCAGAGATTTATAAGAATTGATCAAGAAATAATCTAGTCTATTTCTCATCAGCCAAAGTGAGTTCTTGTAACCTGTTTATCTTGTACTGTGGGATATACAGTTGTATCACATCCAGCCTTCAACAGGTGGTTGTTGCAACTTCTTCTTCTTGTTTTCTATTTCCATCTTCATGCTCAATTCCTTCATTCAGTTCACTTGCACAGCCATTAAATATGAAAATGATTATGATTCAATTCAGGTGTAGACAACAAAGCCTGAATCTCTCTCTGTCTGTCGCTGTCCCCACCCCCTTAACTCACTCTGCCTACCCCTCTTATCAGTGTGTATCCCGGCCAACCCCCACCCATCCCACCTGTAGCGCCAGGCCACATCGCCACTGTTACTCATTAACCAGGACTTCCTTTTATCCAGCCCAGACACCCCCCAGGTCACTGCCCGAACCCAGCATTTGGTTTCAGGTGCTGCTCCTGACTGTTCCGCTGATAATATCCTCAGTCCAACCCAAAGATACAAATATAGAAAGAGAATATAGTAGTTTTTTGTACATTTCTTTACAGATGTCTGGAAATCAATCTTTTTTAAACAGGCTCTTTGGGTTTAATGATACTGAAATAAAACGAGAGTTGTAATTCTTGCTCTGTCCACACTGTCACACAGCAGCACAGGACTGATAGATCTGACTCATGGTTCAGTGGAGTGTTGATGTCTGTCTTGGCTCAGTGAATATTTGTATTATTGGGGATGAGATATAAAGATTAAAACGTTTCTGTCTTATTCCTGTTAACTGCATTCTGTGTGATTTTATAATAAAAACAAATACTTCCAGTCTTTAATGTCCTCAAGTCGTTAATAACGTCAGCTGTCCAAGAGACAAAGCTCTCCACAGCTGTATAGTCACTCGACTATTTAAAGCAGAGGAGGAAGTTGGCGGACGTTATTAAAGAGGTCTAGATGGATGCACATCTCAATAAAGCATCCCACTCTCAACCCTAAACAGGTGTTTTTATTAAACCACAATGATGAAGGTCCCCTAACCTTAACCAAGTTGTAAACTGAATAACCTTAATAACATCAGAATATAATTAGATTTTTTTAGCAAAATGTATTATGATCAGAAAACACTTCTATGGGAAAAAACAGTGTTTGTAAACAAACATGCATGCGAATAGCACTTTTGGGGAAAGCAGAATTCCCATATAGTGTAGTAGTGCTACAACAAAAGGGTGATCGACCCGCACTCTAAGAAACAGAATTTAGCGACTTTGCATCAAAAAAGTAATGCAAGTAGACGTCAGTAGATAGCGGATTTTACCTGACCCTTTTAACTTGACAGATAAACACATTATGTTGCTGTTTGGTCAAATATTTCAAAAAGTGTATTTACATGTATTATTAACTCCTTGGATCTACAAGAGATACACAAAATCATTATATAATCCATTTAAAGTCTGGGCAATTATGTTACATTACTAAAAGAGTCCCACAAATCAGATGTGTTTTCAACAGTTGTGTTTATTTGTCTTTTAGTAGTCTAATTAAGTTTTTAACGTTAATGTTTATATGAGGAAAATGTGGATAAATAAGGTGATCAAATTGAAGTTATACATATGTTGTATCCACTGTATTGATTGCATTTTAGGGTAAGCATAAAGCCTCCACCCGAAACCCAGTCAGTGCTTAGCTTCAGAGAGCTGAGGACCTCCACTGTGGCCGGCACAGGATCCATTATGTCACATGAAAGCCCACAACACATGCACTTGTAGGTAGTTAGGAGTGCGGTGGTGTGCAACATGCTTTGAACAGATGCCACTGTGGATAAAGACCCTCCCTCCATTACCGGCTGTCGGTGCGACTCCACTGTTTATGAGGATTCGCTTCATTCGACCAGGTACTACTGCATGTCCTAAGTACATACTCCACATATTGTTTCTCATCATTCTGAGAACCTTCTCTGTATGTATGTAGAAAGGTACTGAACTGTTTAATAAGGGGGGGGGGGGGGGACAAGCAATATCATTTCTTCCTGTAGAATATTTAATTTCTAGAATCAGCGCTGCTAATGGCATACATAGAGTAGATCTCCTGCCTTTTCCCTGATAAGATTTGGTTTCTGCTCAATGCCTAAACGATAAAGAATTATGCTAAAATAAAGAACCTGGGCGAGGGCAGGAGGCAGGGCTAAACAATCATTAATGCAGCAGGTATGCCCCGTGCTGTTATCAGCTGGCAGACAGCCAAGCCCCAAGCCGAAAAACAAAAAAGAAGTCTTATCAGTGGAGGTCGGCCCTGCTCCTGACTGCTCAGGCCTTGAGTCCTGAGAGTGAACCGGGGAAACTCTGCCATGGGTTCGAACCGCTGAAACGAGAGGGTATGTCGTGAAACAAAAGAGGCCTATGACACCGCTGCCCTGATCTACTGAGACCTTTTCAGAAAGAGACAAAAACAGTCACACTGGACTGGAAACCAAACCTCCCAGGCAAAGCTAAAACTCAAAGTTCATCAGTTCAATCCTAGTTTAATATTCCAATTGAATTGATTGCTGAACAGTTGAATTACGTTGAGACAGGGTACGTACCGCACCAATTGTTGGTGTTAGTAAGGGTTGTGCATTATAAATGTGTGTCAAATCCTTATGAGAGCACCAAATAAGTATTAATCCACTGTTGAAAATAGGCCCAGACAAATAAACTATGTACTGTTGTTTTAGTAATACTTGCTGAAAACTACAGTGCCCAGAAAGATGAAATGACTGACCCCTTAAAAAAGATATTGAGAGATGGATTTGTTAGCTTTTGTGTTATTTAGGATTTTCAATATAGAATTCAGAGAATATTTGAGACTGAGCGATTGTCTTTACAGGGTGTCCCAACTTCACTAGGTTGTAAGTAGCAAGGAGCTAAAAGTGCTTACAGTGAAAAGCAATGCAAACAACAGTGCTGAGTGAGTTTATAGTATTAACCCAGTGGCGTAACAAGGTTGTGATTGGCCCCGGTGCAAATATTGTTTTGGGCCCCCCCCATCGCCCCAAACATAAGCGCACGCTGATGCGCTCACACACGCACTGACATACACTCTCTCTTGTCCTTTCTTTTTTGAGCGCCGCCCTTGTGCTTTGGTTTGCTGTACATTATAAATGCAAGCTATTAACATTTTTATAATGCTGCCAAACTTGCTGCTACAGTTGCTTGGTACAGTACAGGTTGATTAAACGGTTAGCTCGTCACACAAGGTATCACATGACATGAAAGGGAGCAAGGTCATTGGACAGACAAATTACAAATTAATTTAGGTTGCTTGGTTACTTTGAATACTGCGTGAACCAGTCAATGCTATTGGGGCCCTAACATTTTTTTTTTGCATGGGCCCCCTGGCCAGCTCTGGGCTGCGTTGCACCGGCTGCACCGTCGATAGTTACGCCACTGTATTAACCTGATGGGGAACCAAAATAGTGAGCGTTATGCTATTTTGATTGCTTTGTAGGTCATGACAGAGTTATCAGCATTAACCGCTTTATGAGTATAGTGCAGAGTGGCGACGCTTAGCTAGCAACAGGGACTAGCATGCACTAGCATTCACGTGCAGACAGCCTGGCTACATAAACAAAGCTCGGATAACAACGCGTACAGAGAGTGTGTGACTCAGTAAGCAATAACTCCACTATATCTTAACATAGCAAATTCTCATTTCCTACTATATATTTTGTACAAATAACAAAAACATAACATGGCGCATTATGCTATTAAAGTTTTGCCATGTCTGGCATTGTGTGTTCGAGGTTCCGAATAAGTGAAATGTTGGCGTCTTTCTGTGTTTCTGTCTAGTCAGAATAGTTGGGATTTCTGTAACACACTCCCGGCACTCATGCTGGCACTCACACACATAACCCTCTTCTCTCACCCTTGTCGATCAAACAAGGGTGGGGTTGGGGCAGGGTCACTCTGAGGCTTCTAACTGATCCCATCAAAACCCATCAACTGTGTATAGTGTGTGTGTGTTTGCACAGTGGTAAAAACCTGAAAGAACCCCCACCTCCTCCTCCTCTTTTTTCCTCCATAAACCCTCCCCTTTACCCAGAACCTCCCAGGACACCCAGGTGTGACTGGACACACACATGGACACACACATACACACACAGGATTTAGAAAATATTACACAGATCGGTTCCTTGTCAAGCCTGTATGTTATTTTTATGCAGACAGATATGAAACTGTATTCCACTCTGTGTATCTCACATTATATATGTGACTGTGTTTGTGTGTGTGTGTGTGTGTGTGTGTGTGTGTGTGTGTGTGTGTGTGTGTGTGTGTGTGTGTGTGTGTGTGTGTGGGCTGAGACCCCCGTCCCCTGCTCTGACAGATAGAGCCGCTGCTATTAGCTCAGTGCCAGGTGAGTCTGTGAGTAAACACAGCAGACAATAGGTCCAGCCCATCTCCTCCTGACAGCCCGGCTCTGTCAAAGCCAGCCATTGTTCTGCACAACCTGTGTGTGTGTGCGAGTGATCTCAGTAAGAATATACCCCACTGTATACAGATACAGACACACATACACACACTGACATGCACAATACATGTGAATGACTCACCTGCAGACAAGTGTGCCATACAATGAGGATGAGGTAGACACCAGATGTGATATTGAAGATACCTGTTTTTTAAAATATAATTTAACTTTTGTACCAAACTCTTTATTTTAAGAGATTAATGGTTGCCTTTGGTTATTATTAGGCAGAACAGTAACAACTCGTAGGACTGCATTTATTTATTTGAAATATTCTAAAGTAAATGATACATTTTTTCACAAGCATTGCGCAAATACATGCCTTATTTCATCAGGATAAATTGCTTGAGAAGTACCATATTGTACATTCACACAAATCTAATGGGGAATATAAAAGGCAAATTGAATAAAAAATGTTTCATCATGCAAGTCTTTTAATATCTGTGAACAATGTATATGCTTAGATGTTATAGGTTACATCTGTTATAAACATTTCTGTTAATCATCAAAGGACATTGTGTGTATCAGTAAGGTCTAAATGTGTTGAATGCATTTCCCTCCTCATATTAGATTTGTATCAAAGTTTTATAACCTGCAATATCAATCAATCAATCAATCAATCAATCAATCAATCAATCAATCAATCAATCAATGTTTATTTATATAGCCCAATATCACAAATGTTACATTTGTCTCAGTGGACTTCACAGTTTGTACAGAATATCAGTATGACAATACGACACCCTCTGTTCTTAGACCATCACATCGTACAAGGAAAAACTTCCAGAGAAAAACCCCACAGTTTAAAGGGGAACATGGGAGAAAGCTCAGGGAGAGCAACAGAGGAGGGATCCCTCTCCCAGGACGGACAGAAGTGCAATAGATGCCGTGTGTAAATCGAAGATAGGTAGTCCAAATGTTTGGAAATGCATGTGTCTATAATAAGAAGATGAATCCACGAGGATGTCAACAATCCTGTGGGAGCCATCAGGGAAGTAGTATGATGAGAGTCAGGCAGGACCGCAGTGATAGGTTCAGCCACGACTCGAAGTCCAGGACTCAAATCCAGAACTCAGGATAGAGGATCCAGGACACAGGACCGCAGCAACAGGATCAGCCACGACTCAGGATCCCGGCGTAGATATAGACACCAAACAGAAATTTGGGGGAAGCTGGGTTATTCTGAACATGAGAGTACGCAGGTACAGACAGACAGAAGGAAGAAGTAAGGTATCCCCCGACAGTCTAAGCCTATAGCAGCTAAACTAACGTGTCTACGTACATGGACTCCCTTAGGATAGGTTGAGGGAAAGGGGTAGCAAGTAAGAAGTAAGGAACAGAGGTGGAGAGGCACAACGTGTCTACGTACATGCACTCCCTTAGGATAGGGTGAGGGAAAGGGGTAGCAAGTAAGAAGTAAGGAACAGAGGTGGAGAGGCACAACGTGTCTACGCACATGCACTCCCTTAGGATAGGGTTAGGGAAAAGAGTAGGAATTAAGATGTATGCGCCACATCTATACCATGCATTGCTCCTAAAAGGTTTTTTGGCACTGACACCACTCAACAGTTGTGCGTCAACTCGGCAGGGATCAAGGCACGTAAATGCCTCTCCCTGCTTCAACCGTCTACACACAACCAAATTACATACCATCAGTAAGGAAAAAGAGTAAGAACTCAAATGTATAGGTGAAGAGGCACAACGTGTCTACGTCAATGCACTCTTATTAGAATATTTGATCAACTATAAGCTTTATCAAAAAGGAAGGTCTTAGGCACACTCTTAAAAACGGATAGGGTGTCTGTCGCCCGAACACAAACTGGAAGCTGATTCCACAAAAGTGGAGCTTGATAAGAAAAGGCTCTGGCTCCCATTGTACTTTTAGAGACTCTAGGAACAACCAGCAACCCTGCATTCTTGGAACGCAATGCCCTAGTAGGACAGTAGGGTATAATGAGTTCTTTAAGGTAAGATGGCGCCTGCCCATTAAGGGCTTTGTAGGCGAGAAGAAGAATTTTAAATGCTATCCTGTGTTCTATAGGGAGCCAGTGTAAGGCAGCCAGAACAGGAGTAATGTGGTCCCTTTTCCTAACTCTGGTTAGTACACGTGCTGCAGCATTTTGAATCAGCTGAAGCGACTTAACTGACTTCTTGGTACACCCTGATAATAAAGAGTTACAATAATCCAGCCTTGAAGTAACAAATGCATGGACTAGTTTCTCTGCATCGTTTTGAGGCAAGATATGCCTGATTTTTGCAATCTTACGTAGATGAAAGAAGGCGGTCCTTGAGATTGATTTTATGTGGGCGTTAAAAGATAAATCCTGATCAAATATAACACCAAGATTCCTTACAGTCTCACTGGAGGCCAAATTAATGCCATCCATAGTTAATATATCTTTAGATAGTTTGTTTCGTAGATTCTTTGGGCCGAGTACAATAACCGTGTTTAACATTTAACACACGTTTTTAAGTCCTTGAGAAAGTCTTGAATTTTATTTAGATGATTGGATTCATCAGGCTTGATGGATTAATATAGTTGAGTATCATCCGCATAACAATGGACATTTACAGAATGATTCCTTATAATATTGCCTAACGGAAGCATACAGATGTAGCACCTCATTTAGGACAGTTTGAAACGCGAGGGCCGTGGTCGGCACGGGGTCTACCCTCGATCAAGAGACAACCTCCAGCGTGACTTGAGATCGCCCCCGTGATAAATAAATGTAATTATTGTGAAGCCAGCTGCAATGGATCATTGATCCACCAGGGGGTGCAGTGGGGTTCCACACTGGAGCTCATGTGAAATCAACTTCGATACAGTACGCTGGATGTACAGTATGTCTGGTACTACTGTATAGCGCAGGGGTCGGCAACAGGCGGACCGCGGTCCGGATCCGGACCCAGACGCCGACCTATACGGACCCGGACCTATAATCAATACATTAATAGGGGATTTCAATTTTGACGGGGGCGATTCTATTCTATTCAGGGGGCGAAAGAGACGAGTGAGCGATACAGGGAGAGAAACACAGAAGAAGAGACGAGAGAGCGGCAGAGAGAAGCGGAGAGGAAAGTGAGTGAAGAGAATAATTAGCGATACAGGGAGAGAAGCGGTGAATGTGAATACATTTTGGAATACTTTTTGGAATTATTGGTGGAAAAGTTTCCTCATAAAATGTAATATTCATTACCAGCAGAACTGTGTGCACACTGCACAGCGCTGCAGCATGTCTGTGAGGCCCCGCCCCCGCACGCAGATCAGAGAGAGAGATCTCTTTTAAAATATATAGAAACGGAGATGGTTCGATAAAATGTGCAAGATAACGTTTATGTAGCATTTCTTTATTGTCGAAATGATGACATTTCATAACGGGATCAAATCAAAGTGAATGGCCTGCTGCTGCTGAATGCATGGGGCAAGTGACTGGAAACAGTTTTAAAAGTTATTACGTCGTTTCAGATAATAAATAATAATGGTAATTCATTCTATTTAGGGGCGCCTTTCAAAGCACCCAAGGACACCTGACAATTCATAACATATTCCAAGGAAAGGTTTAAGAGAGTACAAAGAATGCAGTCCGGGTGATGTTTTTTATGTGGGGTGCAGATGAGAGGGAGCTGTCCAGAATGACACCAAGATGTTGTGTTTGAGTTGTGCTCTTGATAAGCCATTAAAACAGTAAAATTAAGTGTCTCCTGTTCACCAAAACATACCCATCTGTTATGGAAAAATAAAGTATTCCAAAAGTATTCTAAAAGTAATCTGAATACGTTACTTTTTTAAGACACGTAACTCTAACTGTATTCGGATTACTTTCAGAGCCATGTATTCAGTAACCGATTACATTTACAAAGTAACCCTCCCAACCCTGATTAAAAGTGCCAAAACCCCACTATGAGACAAAACACAAAGTGTTTGACCAAACATTCCCTCTCAAGTCAGAACTGAGGTCACAAAAAATAAGCAGTCTCAGAGCCCAATATGATCAGTCCACCAGGATCGAAATTAAAACTAAATATAGTTCCAGGGCAGGCTAACCGAGGCTAACCAATGAGCACCTGCATGTGTGTATGAGAATGGCCCTGACACCATTTCAGCCCAGATCTAAACTCCTGGCAGGACAAGCTCCAGCTCAATTCTCGCACTGAATTAAAGAAAAGTGAGTGAGGGACTGCAATATAAGAGAGAAAGAAAGAGAAACTTTAAAACTGTTCAATTGTTATGATGTGTAAAGACTGATATGTTCTATAATCGTCTGAAACTGTTAAGTCATGATGTGAAACGGTTAACAAAGCTATTTTATTTATTTCTCTATTTTATTTTTAAATGCAGCCCGAGAGGAACATTACACATATCCACAGTATTTACTGTATATCTGTATAGTTCAATGTTAATTGACAATAAATATTGTTGTTTTTGAATTGTACTTTCTTTATTTGATTGGCAGTCAGTTGTTGATTACATGCAGACGTTGATACAGCTACAGGCTACTTCAATATATATCACACTAATTCATAAAGCAAGTTAGATATTTTGATGTTCCGGACCTTTGCATGGGGAGATTTTCTCTAACTGGACCTCGTTGAATTTTAGTTGAATACCCCTGGTATAGCGGATCTTTGTTAAGATCCATATGTCACGGATAGGATCATAGTCTGTGCTAAATAAGAGACATGTAATCATTTACAAAACATCACCATGTTGTTATTTAACAAAATAATGTTGTTTAGTCGGAAAAAACGAACGAGAGGAAATGCAGCCGGCTCTCGATTTTTAATCCTAATTTAATCATCATCTTCACCACGATCATTTATGTTTATGTTCGCCGAATGGACATGAAATCACTGACAAATATGAATATACTGTATTCAACTTCATTAAAACGTTATTAACGTGCCTAAACTCAGTAATTCACTAAAAATATTTATATTTTAATGGAGCCTCGTCAGGCAGATCAGGATCCCGACGGGTGTTATTTTCCCCATAATGACCAAGTCGTTGCAAATTATCCCGCTTATTACATGGCCACATTCTCAAGATGCGATGATCGACGGTATCAAACGCTTTAGAAAGATCAATAAATAGAGCTGCACAACTCTGCTTATTATCTAAAATACTCGTAATGTCATTCACCACTTTCATTGTCGCAGTGATGGTGCTATGTTGCTTTCTGAAGCCTGACTGATGTTTAGACAGGATATCATTTTTACATAAAAACACCTTTACTTGTTCACTCACTAGGCGTTCAAGAACCTTAGCCAGAACTGACAATTTCGAGATTGGCCTATAGTTATTTAAAATCGTTGCTTCCCCTCCTTTTAGCAAAGGCAAGACATAAGCTGACTTCCATACTTTTGGAATTGCATTTGTGCTGAGGGAGAGGTTAAAAAGAGTAGTGAGAGGTGGAGCAATAAAATCTGCAGCTATCTTTAAAAAGAAAGGTTCTACGTTGTCCGGGCCAGCCGGTTTCTTAGGATCTAACTTAGATAATGCTTCATGAACAACATTAACAGTAAAAGGAGTAAAACTGAAAGGGTTTTCCAGACCACATTGTTCAGAGTCACCGACTGTGGTGTTCACAGAAGCAGAGTTAGTCACGGAATCAAACAGAGAGCCACAGGACACAAAATGCTTATTAAAGCAATTTAACATGATGTCCGATATAGAGCCAGATGCTGTGGTAAGGCACGGAGGTAGCTCATTTCGGATCTCACCGGTGGATATCGATTTTATGGCTTTCCAAAATTTCCTAGGATTATTTAGGTTTTCTGTGGTAACTGACAAATAGTACTTCGACTTAGCACTTTTGACCTGTGAAGTGAAGCTATTCCTTAGCTGCCTAAAACGCAGCCATTCTACCTCTGAGCCTGATTTCCTAGCCTTTGCCCAGGCCTTGTTTCTCTCATGCAGGAGACTGGACAGTTCAGCAGAAAACCAAGGATTGTCTCGTCCCTTTACTCTAAATTTTCGTAGGGGTGCATGTCTATCAATGATCTCCATAAAACCAAGATAAAAATAAGACCATGCAGTTCTAGATCAGCACACAGATCGATTTTTCCCCAATCAAACCCAAACAGATCATGAACAAAACCCTGCTCCACAAAATGTTTTATGTCTCTCTTACTGATAATACGAGGTTTAACCTTTTGGACCTTAGTGTCCCTAATTGTGGCTACAGCACAGTGGTCACGCACATCATTCGCAAATACTCCCACAGATGAGTATTTATAGGGAACATTAGTTAGAATGAGATCAATTAGGGAGGATTTATTAGGGGACTTAATGTTAGGGCGAGTAGGACTGTCAACAATCTGAGTAACATTTAAAGAGATACAAAGGTTTTTTAAATCCTCTGATACTGCAGTTAACCAGTCCCAATTAAAATCACCAAGTAGCACTATTTCCTTGTAGTCTAGTTGCAATAAAAGATTTGCTAGTGAAGACAAGGAGTCCTTGACAGCTGAGGGGGGTCTGTAACAGCCCACCACCATGACCTGTTGACCCTTTGCCACTTCTATATTTAAGGCTAAAAATTCGAATTGCTTACTGATAGATTTGGAAACTAATGTGGTTACACTGAACTTATTCTTAACATAAATGGCAACGCCACCACCTTTATTAGGCCGGTCGGAGCGATACACATTATAACCATTTAAGGCAATGTCAGAGGCCAAAATAGATTTATTTAGCCATGTTTCTGATAACACAATGACGTCAGCGTCAGTCGAGCTTGCCCAAATGCGGACAAAATCTAGTTTACCTAACAGACGGCGTATGCCCATGGGCGTAGGAAGCATCCTGAATGTGGGGGGGACATTTTTAACGGGGGGTGAAAAAATATATAGATTTCCTGTATTCTAGAGCATTTTAACAGGTGGTTTGATACTTTTATGTGGCTATACTAGCATGAGGAAAATGATGGGTACATTTTGTAATTTCATCCAGTAGTAAAGAAAGGAAACATATTTGATTATTAATTCAGAGCTGTCTTTGAATTAATAAAAAGCAGTTTAAATGCCCATTTTTTGTACATTTATATACAACAATAAATATTTGTGAGTGCATTGAGAGATATTGTTGTGGAGAGTCATTTATATATAAATCGCAAAATACATTTGTGAATCCTTCTGTGAGCATTTATTAATATTGAGACTGATCTGACTCCATACGGATGTTAAGTTCACCTAGGAATGGTATCATTGACTTAAATGTTCAAATAAATGTTGCTCTTCTGTCTACAGTATATTGGTCATATGATGCCCCTTGACTGAAATGTTTCCTGTTCAATATCCCCACTGATTTCCTTAAAATCCTGGGATGAGAGTCCACATCACAATTTACTCTCAACTGTCATCACTCACCTCAGCAATGGACCTCTCTCCACTGTCCCTGTATTCTGCCTCTGACTCACTCTCAAGTGCCTAGATGTCAAGAGAGGTGGTGAAGTGATAATTATTACACACTGACTGCGTCTCTACATGGACATCAGTAAGCCGTTTATGAGTATTATCCCGGTTATGATCATATTGGGGATATGGTGTTTACATGAGCACAGAGAGATCGGGTTATTCATGTTCCCTGTTTACATGATAAATACTAGTAACCTGGCATTTCGATGCCTTTTCTCATCTAAACTATTCAGTATTTGTATCTCTCTATCATGACATAAAGACGAAACTCCTCTCCAGAAGTGAGATGCCGCCATCACTGTTAACTGATTAACTGCTACTGTACCAGCTGATGACTTACTTTCCTCTTCTTTGAATTTTTTTTTCTTATGTCCATGTTGTCTGGGGGAGAAAACATATCAAACCAAGAGATCGTCAGCTTTGATTTTCGCTGTATTAACCATTTCCTGAACATTTGGTGTGTGTGCCTTACCTCCGCTACCGGCATCGCTTCATACAACAGATCTGAGCTGTCCAACTATGACAACACTCCATGAACATGCGCGCGCTATGTGAGAATCTGCCTTGGTACAAAGTAGCAGTGAAAACATGGTACGGAGTTTCATTGATTTGGGCATTCTCTCAATAAGCAAGTGGAATGGATTTCATTTGATAGTGAAGCACTGACACAGCGCTCTACAAAGTGCGGCGAGTGGATAGACCGATTCACGGACTTTCCGCATAGTAAAAGTGGGGGGTCTAAACTAATCATTTGAAAAAGTGGGGGGACTTGTCCCACCCTCATATAACGCCCATGGACTGCGCACATTCAAGTGGATGAAACCCAACCCAGACCTAGCTTTAAAATCAGCAGGAGTAGCGATCTGACTACTACTACTGGGCGGACCAGGGTTAGGTTGAACATTTCCTGACAGTAATAACAACAAAAAAAACAGGCATCTTTTCCTCTTAATCGACACACAAACATTGTCATCTACTTTAGAATCACCGGAAAAGTCTGCGAGAGTGTGATTTGAGCTTAAAGGTTAGGGTTAGGGTTAGGATTAGGGTTTACCGGCTCGAGATACACTTTTTGTTATATTCCATGGAATGCTCTTAACATCCCGATAGCAATGAATATCTTAAGTGCTTTGACAAAAAATCCATAAAAAAATGTCATCTGTGGAAGCCGTAATACTGTAAAAAGCACGACCAATCATTTTAGCCGGCCCGGCTAAAATAACTGGATGGCCTACCTGCCTGTCAGCCTTCCATCTGTGCACAAACTTATCCCGTGCCCTCATTGGTCATGTGCGCGTTCGTGTGTGTTGGAGGAGGGGCTCTGTAAGGAAGTGGCAGATTTTCTCCGGTTGTGTATTTTCAAATTCTAACGATCTCGAGCCGGTTTCTCAAACTTACCTACCCCACCTTTAAGAAGCAGTCCTGAAGAACCATCATCGCAGGAAAACAAAAAAGACAAACATATTTTGTCGAGCAGATTGTCTGTGACAAGGCAACAGGTAATTGTTTGTGTAACACATCCGAACCTTTGCAGGGGATGCCCACTGCAGGTGGCAGAACAGACCTGAATCCAGTAGACTTCTCAGGATGACTAGAGATCTTCTCATAGTCCAAAACAGTTAACAGGCACAGCAGAATCCCGATATGGGCCATTTTCCCAGACCAGCACACAGTATCCGCGATGTTCCTGGAGCAAATCAGCACAGCAGCAAAGGACAGGCGAAAGCAGCAGTGTGGAAGCGCTCCGGTCCCTCCGTGGTATCCCCGGGGTGAAAGGTCTCCTCAGCAAGCAGCACACGACACCGCAGCACACGACAGGTGGGAGCAGGCCTCCGCAACAGCAGAACCAGGACAGGTGGAAAGCAGGCCCCAGCCGTGGTAAAATCCTCCTCCGCACAGCAGCACACGCCCGGTGGAAGCAGGCCAAGCCCGAAGCGTGGAGCCACTCCGTCTCTCCGCGACGACTCCGGGGTAAAACCTCCTCAGCACAGCTGTACTCTACAGGTGGGAGCAGGCCTCCGCAGATCGCAGACACCAGACAGGTGGAAAGCAGGCAGCAGCAGGTGGAGCCGCTCCGTCTCTTCGCAACGTCTCCGGGGTAAAACCTCCTCAGCACAGCCGTACTCAACAGGTGGGAGCAGGCCTCCGCAGATCGCAGATCGCAGATCGCAGATCGCAGACACCAGACAGGTGGAAAGCAGGCAGCAACAGGTGGAGCCGCTCCGTCTCTTCGCGACGTCTCCGGGGGAAAACCACCTCAGCACAGCCGTACTCGACAGGTGGGAGTAGGCCTCCGCAGACCGCAGACAACTAAAACTACTACTTGTATAAGCAGGGATGGCTAAATGTTTGTAAGCAGGAGAGCTAGATGCTAACAGATGCCAGATGCTAACAGGTAGTGGGAGCCTGTAAAAATTGCGTCTGCCTCGCGTGAATGACGGAGAAAGCCTTTTGCAACAAATCCGCAGGTGCGTTTTCAGTGAGGATTTGAAGATGTCCAGTGAGGCAGCGTTCCGGATCTCGGCAGGAAGTGCATTCCAGAGGGTGGGGGCCGCAACACTGAACGCCCTGTCACCCACAGTACGAAGGCGAGAGCGGGGGACGGAGAGCAGGCCCGTGTCTGAGGACCGCAGACTCCGAGAGGGGGTGTAGGGATGTAGGAGGTCTGTTAAGTACTGGGGGGCGAGGGTATGGAGGGACTTGTACGTGAGGAGGAGTGTTTTGTACTGAATCCGGGACTTGACCGGCAGCCAGTGGAGGTGGATGAGGGTGGGGGTGATATGTTGCCATGGCTTAGTGCGGGTGAGAAGCCTGGCGGCAGAGTTCTGGACATATTGGAGCCTGGCCAGGGTTTTGCTGGGAACCCCGGACAGGACATTGCAGTAGTCCAGACGGGATGTGATGAAGGCGTGTATGAGTGTTTCTGCCACAGAGTCAGAGAGTGAGGGGCGGAGTCTGGCAATGTTTTTGAGATGGTAGAAGGCGGATTTGGTAATGGATTTGATATGCACCTGGAAAGAGAGGGTGGAGTCCAGGATGACTCCCAGGTTGCGGACTTCAGTGGACGGGGAGATGGAGCAGCCATCAATGGTGAGAAGCAGGTCACCAACCTTCTGGAGCTGCGCCTTGGGAGCCACAATGATGAGCTCAGTTTTGTTGCTGTTTATTTTTAGCAGGTATTAAATAATTTACCAATATTGCTTTAGATGCTAGAGATCTTATGTTTAAGAGTCCACATTTCATCTTCCTGTTTTGTTGCACTGTAGTAGTTGTTACATTTACTTTTATTAGGTTATTATGTATGACACCTCTATTAGGTTTTACTTTAAATTGTCCTTGGGCAGACACACACACCGTTAATATTGGGTATTTTATTGGAGAGAGCTCTGAAATGTTTGCCGAAATTAGATCTGCACCTTCCAGAGTAGGATGAATGCCGTCTCTCTTAATCAGATCAGGTTTTCCCCAGATAAGAAGGCTGTCCAATTATTTACGAAGCCCACATCGTTTGCTGGGCACCACCAAGACAACCAGCGCTGAAATGATGACATGCGGCTATACATGTCGTCATTGATCAGATTGATTCCAGACAATAAAACAAGTCTGGAATGTTATGACGGGAATTTATTTTTCTTTCACCTTTAAGGTCAAGAGGTAAGCAGCTCAAATACAGTGTTGACATTACGAGGTAATGTATCAGGAATGTGCTCTTGCATGTGTTTGATTGGACGAAGCAGCACCAGGTGACGTCATGTTGCGTTGATGACCCTGCGTTGTCACTGTTTCTGCTCCGACAGACTGGCTCCATTCAAATGAATGAGTCAGTCAGAACTGGCCCTAAAGTCATTTTCTCATTGCCTTGCCTTGTGTATTGTCTAAACCTAAGTGGTGCAAGAAGTATTCAGATCCTTTACTCGGGTAAAAATACTAAAACTACTAAAAGTGATGACTTGTACAGTACTTAACACTCTGTAGTACACAAAGTATCCAAAATGTGCTTCACATTAATGAATCACAACATTAAAACACTCTTATATGTATTTGTTAGTGGTAAAAACAGAGTTATATGACTTCCTTTAAAATACAAATCTTTTAAAATAACCATTCTGCACTATGAGTACTTTTAGTTTTGATACTCTAAGTACGTTTTGTTCATAAAACTTCTGTACTTTACTTAAGTAACATGTTGAACTAAGAAGTTGTACTTGTAATGGAATACGCTTAGACTGTGTTATAACTAATTTAACAACAAAGTAAGTAAAGTATCTGAGTACTTCTTCCATCATTCCAGTTGACTAAAGTAAGGGTGTTGAAGATGATGTCATGGAAGTTTCACGCAGCGTCACTATGACGATCAGCTAAAACATCCATCCTACAATAAGGGTGACTGCCCTCAGTGGAAAATACAAATAGAAAGTACCTGGTACCAAAAGTATTTTGTTTGTTCATGATGAGTTGAGAGGAAGCTTTTGGGGATTTAGTGTATCTTTATTGTAACTCTAATTATTTGGTCAATTATTTTGAGGCTAATTATAGGGTAAATTACCTGGATTAAAGTTTGAAGAAAGTTTCAATCATAGTTTATTTTACTGTCAGATAAATCCATCCTGGTTGAGCCTACATGGTTCATGGACTTTCCTGCATAACAACATCAACAGATTGGGAACAAAAACATCTAACTTTATATGCTGGAGAGCATGCTATGAGCAGAAAGCAAACCAGTCATATATTATGGTCATGTAAAGCTTTAAGTGGCTTATGGAAAATAGCTTTATGCTGTTGTCTCATCATTGGGTTCATGAATTGGCTGCATCAGTCCTGAAACAATGGAGCGGAGCAGCTGATGAGGTTATCTGTGGCAGTTTGGACGCAGGAGAACATCCCTGACGGAGGTTTACACCCCGCCCTCCACCTCCCAGCCACCATATTGTGCAAACACACCATGTAAACAGCTGGGAAGAGCAAGTGTGTGTTTGAGTGTGTGTGGGCCTAATTTATATACATGTGTGGGATAGAAAGAAATAAGGACTACAAGAAAGAACTTTAAGAAAAGTAAAAGACAGACGAACATCAGGAGATGACGAGGATTAGATCAGAGATAGAAACACAGAGGCCTTTGTCTCTTATCCTCCCCTCATAGGTGTCTCACACTTTAACCCCATGACTTCTTCACCTCTCAAACCCCCGATCACTCCCCCCTCCCCCCCCCTCCTTTCTCCACACCCTTCCCCATTCATCCCTCCCTCTCAGCATCCCTCCGCCCTGTACTCCATCCCAGTGCAAACAGTCCTCGCGCTGCGGGAACAAAGCATGGATGAATAATGGCAGTGAAATGTCACCGTTTCTTCATGGCTGCCACCTCCTCCCGCGCTCTGGCCAGCGCCCAGCCCTACGTTAACCATTAACCAGCCGAGCAGCACCTGAAGCTGGAACAATGAACAGAAAGAGGGAGGGGGAGGGAAGGTGGAAAAGTTAGAGAAGGTGCATGGAGGGAGAATGAAACTACGGAACAGGAACGTTTTTTTATATCACAGTACTCAAAGTCTCACTGTGACAAACCGAAGACTCCACAAAGTGACATACAGAATATCACCCGGATGTATTTCTGCTGTATTGTATTAGAACAACTCTTATCAGAACTAAAGAAATACATATTTAAGCCCCTATATTTTGATATAATATGAAATGTTTGCTTTGAAGTTGTCAATTAGCATTGTTTTTTGTCCCATTACAGCAAAACAAATCTAAAAACTGTAAGATTTCTTGCAGATATGACCGAGTTTTAATCAACATATTTCTATCTCTGCTGCTGTCTCTCATGCTGTGCTGTTTTTGTAATCTGCAGGTGTCACATGAGCTCTGAGATCACCTGTTAGTCAAACAAGGATGGCAACGCGTCATCCGTAAATGACACTTGAGTTTTTGTTGGTGGTGTTCCGTTTTTTCTTGTGTTCAAAAAATCCTCTGTACACTCTGTGCTGAGCAGCAAACAGCAGACAGACAGAGAGTAGCTGCCTCAGGTGTTGAATGAGAGAAAACAAGTGAATGCAGGTTTAGAGATCCCTTACAGTCATATAAAAAAAGTCTTGCTTCTGATGTTCATGCACTAAATAATGTCTCTATAAATCTACATGTGCTCCTTCTCTTTCATCAAAAACATACAGAATCTACGATTATCCAAAATGCTTCCTCCTTTAACTCACGCCATAAGCATTTTTCTGCTCCAAAGGAAGAAACATCGTTACATCGTCAAAAGTATTACATAAAATACCAATCACTAAGATATTAATGACATCTTATGGACTCTCAAAGACATCAATATCAGATAATAACTGTTAATGTTTTCTGTTTTCTCTGAAGACTTAACCTCTCTGCTCTGTAAACCCTCAGTGACACATCAACACTTTAGCTCCTCTCATTGTACTGCGGTAATGAAAACATCAAATATGACCCTCTCTATCCTCGTACTTCACCTCTTTGTCACTTTTATTTCTCTCTCAGACGCAGACTCCTCCCTCCATCTTTGCTCTCTACTTTCTTCCCTATAAATACCTCTGTGTTCCCTCTCTCTCTCGCTGGCCTCCAGCTAACACTAGCACCTTTGTACGGCTAGCATGCCAGATGAGACTAAAATGAAATGCACTTTAATTGCAGCTTTCCCCCGTTATGAAAGGTGAGGAGGATTTACTGAGAGGAAATGATATTTTTAGGCCAAGATTTGGTGAAGAGGACTTGTTACTGTTTACTGTTGAAGAAAAGATAGAAATATCAAGAACACCCTTCAAATGATCAAGGACATGAAATCGGGAAGAGTTAGGCTGGTGCCCCACGAGGACGAAAACGGGTTGTATCCACATATTTCTCTTGCGTATAGCCCTTTTTGCCACACGAGGCCGTAACTAAACGATAGAAACGGACCCTGCAAACGACAACGGGTCCAAAGGTGGATAGATCTGGGAACGGAGCGCTCTGGGGGGGGTCATACGGCTCCGTGTGATCGCCTCTATACGATCATTTTGTGATAATGATGACGCAATAGCCCTGCCTCCCCCCACCTCTGCTGCTCACCCCCGCAAAAGTACACTGCACACTGAATTCAGATTATTTATCTTTATCTCGATATGGACATAAACGCGACAGGACGGAGACACGCAGCTCCTCCCGCTGTGATGCAGCGGGAGCAAAACACACACTTCAAGTCAGATCATCCAACACACTCTCACTCCCAAAGCATCCAGGAGCGACGCTTGGTCAGGGTCCCGTGGCGTCCAGTTGTGACGCGCCGAGGCTCCTTCAGCTTCATAAACGGACGCAAAGAGCTTTCAACTGATTGCAATGTATACCCATCGGCGGCGGTATTTGACGCTCAGGGAAGCACGGCATTCGTTTGTGTCGGAGGCTGTTAAAGGCAATGTGAGCGTCCATTCCCATTGGATAACGGAGAATTGTACACCCGGAAGTAAGTATTCCCCTTACTGTCGATTGATTTGACAGTGATATCTCCACTACTTATCAACTCAAAAACACCAGATTATCCTTGTTAATTAAACGACATTGATAGGTTTTAGTGTGTGTACAATGCTTTTGTCACGTTTTCCCCTTCAATTCTGAGAAACAAGTCGTTTTCTATGAGTTTTGGATGGCCGAAGACATGACATTACCCACAATCCTCTGTAGCAACCATAGACTGTATAAAACAATTAAATAATACATTATTCCGAGTGTGCTTGCTTTTCTCTTTGAAAGTCATCACATAACGGCATTGTAATACACGTTTCGGCTGCATTAAATATGACATATCTGCCGTAGTTAACTCTATTTATAGAGCCCTGATGACAAGACTTCTAGACAAACAGGAACTGCCGCCAAAACTGAAAACTTGACGTGGATCTTAAATATATAAGCAATTAAACAACATCTTACATTTCTTTTCACACAATACGTCTCCTTGCAGTATCTAATCTAATTATACTAATTCGGCTGACTTTTATATTTGATCCAATTGGTAGATAGGCTGTATTTACGCCATAACGGTGCACAGCTGATAGAAAGGGACACCTACTGGTTAAAGCACGTTATTGCATTTTATAATTTTATTATTAGATATTAATAGGAGGATGTGCAAAACAGACAAACTAATAAGACTTTATTTAAACATTAAAGAATACTTTATGTTAACCTGTTATGCACCGCCCCCCCGGTACCGGGCGGATAAACGCGCCATTTGCAGGAAACAACGTCTAAGGAATCTTAACATTTAATAAACTATGAATGTTTTATATCCATGTAACGGGAAGAAACTCAGCTAACTGATCTTATTAATTTTTTTTTCCAAAAAACCCCCACAATGCTCACTCAGCCTCTGAATTAGCCACGAGCGAACAAATGCTAACCTATCACTGCACCTAAACTCACTCATAACTCCCATATTACTTATCCTAGATGCACAGCCAACCCATCGATTAGCATCGCCTGGAGACACAGAATATGGGGGTGCCCACCTCAACACTCAGTGATAAACATTTGTGATGCTATAAACGAAAACGTACATCAAAACATGTGGCGCTAGGTAGCTACAAACGCTAACATGGCTTACCTTGGTCAAAACTGGTCTTCAATGGCATTAAAACGATAAAAAACGATGCTGCAGTTAATCCATAGGTTAATCCAATGTGTCTGTGTCCTCTTTGAAATGATTTCTGATAATCCATAAGCAATAAAACTGCTTTTTCGTTTCCAGATGTCAGAGCGAGAGATCGCTTCACTCTGGTGCAAACCTGCATGCGCGAAGCCCCCCCCCCCCCCCCCTTCGATTCTATTGGCTCTAACGGTCAGAAAGAGGTGTCAACCATCAAAATCGACCAAGGGGGGCCAGAGATATGAAAAAAAAAAACATTTTCACCCAAATCACCTCAGAGGTGGAGTGGTTTTGGCTAAACCTCTCTAAAAAGGTCAAATGTCACTTGTTTTGCATCAATCTTGATACAGGGTACTTATTATATGTTGTACTTTGGATTCCTATAGCTTTTAGTCTACTAACCCATCATCCAAGGGTAGTTTTCACTATAAGTAAAAAATAATTTTTGGACGGACACTATAATTTACAGTTTTTTACTATGTAAAATCTGAATTTTCTTTAAAATAAAAAACATCTATATTGATTCTGACTTTTCTACATCCAACTCACAGGTTTATCATTACTTTGAGAAAAAAGATTATTAATTTAACCCTTTTAGAAGGGAAGATATGGTCATTTGTTCTGGGAATGTCATTTTCGAGCCTGAGACCTGAAAAACAGGCTCAGAACTTAACAGGTTAAGGTCTTCTTTTGAATAAGAAAAGAGCTTTGGGGGTATAGAAGATGAATATGGAGGGATGAAACCATCTTTGATGGTCACACATGCAGAGCACACAGCACACACAGTGAAATGTGTATCTACAGATAAATATTAAGCCTGACAAAGTACTTAACGTCTAATATATTACTTTCCTGCAATGTTAACTATGTTGAAGCACTTATTTTAACTGATATTATACATATGTATTATACTCTTATAAGATGTATGTAGATAGAATAAGAAATGTGCAGAATATGACAATGTAATGGTGGAGGTACACACATATTGATAGATGTCTTGTAATGCACTGTTGAGGAACCTGCGACCCAAGTTTTTCATTCATTGCATAACTACACCGTAGTTGTGTATAATATGATATATCAATAAACCTTAGAAAATCTTGAAATCTTGAAAGGGATGTGCAAAATAGTCATTATATACAGTCTTTAATGTCAATAAACCTTAGAAAATCTTGAAATCTTGAATGGGATGTGCAAATAGTCATTATATACAGTCTTTAATTAACTATTAGTAGAGAATAACGACGAGTAAACAATATACTTTATAGGGATCCTATTCATATCTAATAATAAAATTATAAAATGCAATAACGTGCTTTAACCAGTAGGTGTCCCTTTCTATCAGCTGTGCACCGTTATGGCATAAATACAGCCTATCTACCAATTGGATCAAATATAAAAGACAGCCGAATTAGTATTGATACTGCAAGGAGACGTATTGTGTGAAAAGAAATGTAAGATGTTGTTTAATTGCTTATATATTTAAGATCCACGTCAAGTTTTCAGTTTTGGCGGCAGTTCCTGTTTGTCTAGAAGTCTTGTCATCAGGGCTCTATAAATAGAGTTAACTACGGCAGATATGTCATATTTAATGCAGCCGAAACATGTATTACAATGCCGTTATGTGATGACTTTCAAAGAGAAAAGCAAGCACACTCGGAATAATGTATTATTTAATTGTTTTATACAGTCTATGGTTGCTACAGAGGATTGTGGGTAATGTCATGTCTTCGGCCATCCAAAACTCATAGAAAACGACTTGTTTCTCAGAATTGAAGGGGAAAACGTGACAAAAGCATTGTACACACACTAAAACCTATCAAAGTCGTTTAAATAACAAGGATAATCTGGTGTTTTTGAGTTGATGAGTAGTGGAGATATCACTGTCAAATCAATCGACAGTAAGGGGAATACTTACTTCCGGGTGTACAATTCTCCGTTATCCAATGGGAATGGACGCTCACATTGCCTTTAACAGCCTCCGACACAAACGAATGCCGTGCTTCCCTAAGCGTCAAATACCGCCGCCGATGGGAATACATTGCTATCAGTTGAAAGCTCTTTGCGTCCGTTTATGAAGCTGAAGGAGCCTCGGCTATATTATATATAGTCGTTATTCATTTGTTTTAAAGCTCAATAAATAACAAAGAAGACCTTTGACCGGCACTTTTATAATTTTGTCCGGAAGATTTAAACTTTTACACACGTTGACCGGCGAAAAACTCTGCCCGGTTCCCTCGGCCCCCACCACGGTGAATAAACAGAAGGGCAACCATGCTTCTTCGCTGCTTTTGTGGAGGAAGTTACAGCGCCACGTACAGGCTCGGCATATGTACTGCAGCTTTTTCCAGCGGTTGGAGCTAAACGGAGCTGTCTCGTGTGAACAGACACTATCCGGTGTATATTGCGTGTGGACGGAAGCTTTTTTGCGATTGCGATTGGGTTAATCCTATGCGTTTTGCCGTATGCGTTCCCGTGGGGCAAGCACCTTAATGTAACCTCTTTACAATGGTGCTAGTTGAACCAACTGCAATCCAAATGCAAACCAGTGTGGTTTTCCCTTCCCAATGCCCAAGTGGAGCTACTTCACCATGTACATCGATGATTTTCTCAGCAACGCCAGCGTGAATATCGCTCACAACAACAACAATGGCGGACGGTGTCGGAGCTATGCTAATGTTGCTCCAAATTTTTTACGAAGCCAGATTGAATTGAAAAGCAACTTCTTTACCTTTAAACTGTTCTCCAGAGTGGCTAATTCTTTGATACTATAGTCAGTGGCATTTGTCGACCGCTGGAGTCATATGCCCCTGGCTCCACCAGCGTTTAGCCTGCTGTTTGCTAAAGACAGCTGCCGCCGGAAAGTTTTCAAAAAATGTTTTAGTCACTAGCAAGAAGTCTTCTTACCTGCCTTATGTTGGTGCATAGAGAGGTGCAGGAATGAGTCTTAAAATACGTAAACAAGTTAGCATTTTAGCACACCCCATTCCCTTATTATTTGCCTGAAATAAGTTCTGTGATTAAAACGAATTTAAGAGATGCAAAATGTTCGTTCTCCAACCTTAAATATAGACAGTGGCGGGTATTTTTGTTGGGTAATCTATGGTAGGGCTTGCACCCCTCTTCTAGCATAACCCAGAATGGTCTCAACCATATTGCATCAGTAACGTGCACTTGTTGTTACAGAAGGATCAGTTTGTGTGTTGTGGACACGACCCGTATATTTTCGCAATCCGTGTTCTCAACATTTAGCATTTTGCTTATTATTTAATTTAATTTGCTTACTTTAACATTATTTTTCATGGTGGGGCTAAGGTGGGGCTAAGCCATTTCTTGGTATGGCTGTAGCCTACCCCAGCCATACCCTGGCGCCACCACTGAATATAGATATGTCACGAAACATGTCAGTATATACTCCACTGGTGAATGTCTGAAGCTGTCTTAAAAACAAATGACTAAATTACGCTACTAAACATCATCACAATGAGCATTAGTCTCATTTAGCCTAGCCTAACATTAGCTTTTTACTTCTGGCAGTTGCACTAATGCTTCAGAAATCATAAAGTAGTGTTAATATGTGGAGATTATCCTGCTGAACAAAACGTGTTAGTTGAATAAAAGGGTGTTTGTCACGGATCTTATTTTGACAAATGCCTGATAATCAATGGAATAAAAGACACTCATAAAAAGCTGCTCTATAGCAATCCTAGTGGTTAAACAGGCCACAGGCCACCGTTGGAACCATGGAACATAATTCTAACACAAATGACTTAATTCAGGCATTTTATCACTGATATTCATATTGTCATGGTGTTATTCCTCTTAATGTAAACCCATTATTCATAAATATAACGACCAAAGAAAAAATATATGTTCATAGTAAATGTAATAATAGTATGTTCTGACGCTGAATGTAAGTGTTTATTTTTTCTACATGTAAATCCTTTGAGAACAAGTGAGATGTTATTGGACCAAAAATAACTGTTGGAGCCACAGTTGCTTATTTATTCTGATCTGTAGTTTTTTTTCCCCGTTAAGAAGTCAGAGGGCTCTTTGAGTCATAGTGGTTTTATAGCAAACCACGTGGTAACCAAAGAACTTTAAAGAACCTTCCCTTTTCTGGGCGTATGAGAAGAGACAGGGGAGGAGACATGGAGGCCAGAAGAGGTCGGGAGGAGAAGAGGGAATGGGATAGAGGTATGGGTGGAGAAGGGGGGGGAGGGGGGGGGCACTCGGTAAATAAGATGTCTGATTCATAGAGCGGATGTTTTGAAGGAAACACACTGAGGATGTAGCTGCACTCGCTCTGGGTCTCTCTCCCTCGCTGTGGAAATGAACTGGACCTGTTCTGTTTGGCTGCAGCTCACCTGTACCTGCAGCAGCACACTCTCTCTATTGATGCAGGCCCTCTGTCTCCAGGCGGACCTCACTGGCACAGTCACACTGGGTCCACTTCCAAAATGTCCCACTCATTACTCCACACTCCGCACGGCAGCCAGAAACCTTCTCAGGGAAACAGAAATATCATTAAATGCGAGAGACAAGGATCGGATTTGAATGTCAGTCACCACTGTGGGTCTGTTGCATGTTAACAGTTTGTTAAACTAAATCCGGAGCAAGCGACGAGCCAATTTCATCTCAAGAGTCCAAAAGTGCAGTGTGTCCTACAGAGGATCCTGTAGTGGGACTCAAATCTGTTCCATTGGTGACACAATCACATCATTCTTAACATAATGCATGTATTCTATATAAACATATATATATATTTTTATTTCTAGCTTATTTTGTACTATTAGTGACAAATGTGTTAAGATTAGGGGTTCATTTTCCATATCATATTCCATTAACTTGACTTCCATTTTATAATAATAATAAATAAATATAATAATAATAATAATAATAATAATAATAATAATAATAATAATAATAATAATAATAATAATAATAACAATAATAATAATAACAATAATAATAATAATAGTAATACATTTTTGATAGGTCAGATCGGAGGTATTTATATAACAGGATTTATCAAAAATAACATTAAAATATTTGATCATATCATATACATAACCTTAACAGGGAAACATGTAGCCTTAATATGTTAAAAAGACACGGCATTAATAGAAGAAGCTTTGCATTCACATCCTTGTGTTTACTCTTCCTGTTTCTGTTGACTTCACTATTTATTCAAACTATTAAAAGAGAGAATAAGGAAAAACCTGAGTCCTCTGTCTCCCCAGTGGTGAACAGATTCCTTCCTCTCCTCTCAGACCAGACTCCCCCCCCCCCCCCCCCCCCGTCTCCCCTCTGAATCACTTCCATTCAGACACATCATACCTTTAATTACTTGTTGACAAAAGCTTTTAATGCCAAATGTTTGTGTCATTTAAAATATTAACCCTGCAGAGCTGTGAATTTCTAAGATGCTACATATATATCAGACACCTTTATTCAGTTACAGTACAATCACCTCATTCATGATGAATCAGGTGATGGGTGTGTATAATGCATTATCCTCCAGAGAGCCAGAGGATTTCTTTTTCATATTTACATTTAATTTGACATAATGCTTGTAATCAGGGTGTAACATTTGACAAATATTTTGTTTTATTTATTATATATATATTTTTTAATTTAATTTGTATTGAGTCAGGCACAATGAGTTTACATTTATACAGTCAATATTTTTCCCTTTCCCCCCCTCCCCTCCCGGTCCTAGCTAGTAAAGTAAATAAATAAATAGATACATATATAGGTAAAAATAAAGTAATGTAAAAGATAATATTAAAAGAAAATTAATAGATAAGGAAATAAAGAATAATAACAATAATACATGTACCCATATACTCACATATGTATACCCACATATAGACATACACATATATATATATGTACATACCTACACACATATACACATACACATACATACACGTACATACATACATGTATATAAAGACAGAAAAAACAACAACACATACATTCATAGTTCCCCCCTTTCTTCTTAACTTAGTGTCTTAAGTTCAGCTATGTAGGCTATCACAGAGCCCCAGACAGATTCAAATAGTTTTGAAGAGCCCCTCAGGTTATATTTAATCTTCTCCAAGTTCAGGTACATCATTAGATCTTTAAGCCATAGAGATGCTTTAGGTGGTATCGAAGATTTCCATTCTAGGAGTATTCTTCTACGTACTAATAGAGATGCAAAGGCTATACTGTCCTTAGTTTTCCCCCTCATCATTCGGTGGCCAGGTAGTACTCCAAAAATGGCAGTTTCTGCACATGGTGTCAATACCACGTCCAAGGCCTCAGCAAGGTGTTTGAAAATGCTTGTCCAGTATCCTTGTAGGCGAGGACAAGACCAAAACATATGAGACATGTTTGCTGGTGACATGTGACATCTGTTACAGGTATCCGTGACATTAGGGTATATTTTGGAGAGTTAAGAGTTGGTGTAATAGATACGGTGATACGGAAATAGATGAGAGTCTGGGAGGCAATTTTTTTTAATTATATTATATTGTTCTTTTTTGGACATTGTGTCAGTATTTTCTAAAAATACAATACAATTCACAGTTTGGTCATAGTAAAGTAATATATTTTGTTATTAATTCTTTCTCTTTTTAATTAATATATAAATACTACAGACATTTTAAAACCTGCTCTGCCTACATGTATATTTTTAAAGGCTTATTATTAACATACCCTTTACAATTGTATATAATTAAGTTTATAATATAGTATATACTAAATTATAGAATGACTCTTATAAAATAAAAAACAAAAATCCTTATCAAATAAATAAAGGATGTATCTTAAATCATTTCATCACATTCTCTTACCATGTGGCAATTCCCACAGTTTGAGACGAGACGTGCTCTGTTGACAGCTGTACACACGTGTGTGAAATCACTCAAATCACACGATGTGCTTTCCACAGAATATCAGGACTCACAGAACGCATGGTGTAGAAAAGAAAGGCCTCAGTCTCATGTGCCTCACAGAGATTAAACAGATAATTCAGCAGTCTCAAACAAAAGTACTATTAGACATTAATCAGGCTTCATACCAAATTGTTTGTTTTTTAAAATAAATATTTTTTCATAATTGTTATATTTTGGACCTTCTTGTTGTTTATGTTTTCCCCAGTCACCAAAGCAAATTCCTTGTATGTGGAAACGTACCTGGCAAAGACTGGCTTCTGATTGTGATTCTGATGATCCAGCCAATTGAATTGGATCATCCCTTTTACATATCGTTTAGATGGCTTGAGACATTTTTATGTAAAAGGAATGATCAGATCCAAGCAGTTTTTAATATTAAAATGATTTAAATCCAGTCCTTCAATCAAAAAACATTTATTGCCTTTTATTCTTCATCCTAAAATGTAATTTAATAATAGTTACCTGAATTGCACCAAAACAGTGAGATGAATCCGGTGTACTTTGGGTCAGGTGAGGTTTGTGTTTCTTCTCAGGCGTCGGAGAACTGGCCTGACCTTTTTCTACTTCACCATGTCTTTTAAAACGGACTCTCGCCTTTCTATTTATCCTGCTATTTATGTCCCAATGTGAGGCAGCAGAGTGCTTTTTCACTGCATGTGTGTGTGTGTGTGTGTGTTCAGTTTGTCTGTGAGTGTGTGAAGCATGTACGTGTTGCATGCAGTTGCTCTCGTGCCTCTGTGTTGTCATTGTATTGGTGTGTGAGTGGGATACATCTTTACGTGTTTATGTATGTGTGTGTGTGTGTGTGTGTGTGTGTGTGTGTGTGTGTGTGTGTGTGTGTGTGTGTGTGTGTGTGTGTGTGTGTGTGTGTGTGTGTGTGTGTGTGTGTGTGTGTGTGTGTGTGGCCTAGCATTACTATACTTGTGGGGACCTAAATCTGTTTACACAGTCACGTGTGGAGACTCGCCTCCCTTATGGGTACAAAATGGAGGTCCCCATAAGGGGAATCATTCATTTTAGGGTGAAGACTTGTTTAGGGTAAGGGTTAGGGTTAGGGTTAGGAGTAGGGTTAGGCATGTGTTGGTTATGGTTAAGGTTAGGATAAGTCTCCAGGAAATGCATGTAAGTCAATGTAATGTCCCCTGAAGTGATGTATACATGGTATGTGTGTGTGTGTGTGTGTGTGTGTGTGTTCAGTTTGTCTGTGAGTGTGTGAAGCATGTACGTGTTGCATGCAGTTGCTCTCGTGCCTCTGTGTTGTCATTGTATTGGTGGGATACATCTTTACGTGTTTATGTATGTGTGTGTGTGTGTGTGTGTGTGTGTGTGTCTGTATACAAGTGTGTGTATTATCTCTTTATGGTAGGTATGTGGACAGGTTGTGTGTGAGGCTCCGTTTGAAATATCTGCTCTCAGACGGAAGCTGCTGAACTGTAAAATGATGAAGATAAAAAACTCTAAAGGTTGTTATTTGTCGTGTTCCACACACTCCATAGATGTCACGTGTACAAATAAAAAAATATGATGAACTTAAAACATAAACAATCCACAAGACAGAAATAGTGATTTGAGTGAATATAAAAAAGATAGACCTAGGTTGATGTCAAATATTCTATTCTTCGACAGTCATTTATAAAGCCCTTTGCGTAACATTTAAGTTGGAAAAAGCAGCATATGCCATTTTGTGCATATCAGGTCTTTAGAGCGCAACCATAGTAATGTTTAGTGTCTTTAAAATGAAGTTAAACAGAATAATGAGATTCATATAAATTAATATTCTTTATAAATGACTGTTTTATTTGTGAAAAAGAATGCAGATGCTGTGTTGGTAACATGCATTTATAGGACATGAATGCATAGAGATAGAGAGAAAGAGAGGTAGAAGATGAAAGGTGAAACCCCCCCCCAGTCTGAGCCTATACAGTAGCCACATGACGACGGCCGGTTCAAGGCGAGCCTGGACCTGTCCTAACTATAAGCTTTAGGAAAAAAAATGAAGTCTGAAGCCCACTCTCGAATGTGAGAGGGTATCTGCATGTCGAACACAAACTAGGAGCTGGACTACAGAAGAGCAGCTGAGTCCAGAGGCCTGTACTACGAAGCCAGATTTTCGCTTAGCGAGCTAACTTCAGGGAAAACTCTGGCTTTCCGGTCCTACGACGCTGGTTCTCTTCTTACCGGGCTAGATCTCCATGGTAACTTATGCTGAACGGCTAACCTGCTCCGGAGCAGGTTAGGTTCCAGGATAAGAGATCAACTCAGTGAAAGCACCGCCTGCTGACCAATCAGAGCTCCGTGTGCGGAGTTTAAAGCTATCAAGTCATATTACAGGAGAAAGGAAATACAGAAAAACTGCCGTTGCAGGAAAGACGGCCGGCAAAAATCACCGACTGTGTGAACGTGAAAATTAATAGAATATCCCCTCCCATCTTCAGAGCAATCTGACTATTATAACATTAGCGTTAAGAAAGCTTACTTAAATATCTGCCACAACATAAGTAACCGGATCAAAGTAACATTACGTACAGTCCGCGGCACTGTGAGTGCAGACGTCGATGTGTCCCATTATCATTCATATCATATCACATCATAATGTATCATATATTTCCTTATCTGAGTCAGCTTCTTGAGCCGTATCTGGCGTGCAACACTCACAGTGTCACATACTGTATGCAGAAGTATTATTTTAAGCAACACATTAAGTTGACGAAACACTCAAGTCAAATGTAATTAAAGTCAGATCGTGTCTTGGACAGGGCAGTGATATCATAAACCTGTTAATGTACGCATTCAAACACTTTTTCTGTTACCAGCTGTATTCACCTTGCAGGTGCAGCTATGTGGCTTTGATCCTGGATAAAGTGTTTAAGTCATGGATGTTTAAAGTTTAACGTCTTCATATGTCTAATATTATAGTTCACTTTTCATTCAGGAAGTATGACGCTGCGCTGTCAGTACGCTTCTCCATGTTTGTGATTGGTCAAATGTTGCTAACCCCGCCCCTTTCATGTGAACGCGCTCTCAGCCGGACAGAGAAACCCTGGCTTGAGTTACCGAGTTGATAACCAGCGTCGTAGGACCGTTTAGCGAGAGCGCGTTTGTTTTGGATTAGGTAAGCCGGGTAACTCAAACATATCCAGGGTATGTTGAACTGGATTCGTAGTACAGGCCTCTGGTCTCTTTATCAAGATAACCATCTTCACAATTGTTTAATAAGCCTGATGTATTTTATATAAATGTAATGATAAACCCTGAGCTTGTATCCAGGAAGCCTAAATTGCTCAACCCAACTTCAAAGATTCAAAGGCTTTATTGTCCTATGCACACTGAAAAAACTGAAACGTTGACTTTAATTCAATGTTTTATGGCAACAGATTCCACATTTAGGTTAGTCAAAAGCAACAATATTAAATATATATATACAATATTTAAATAAAGAATACTACGTTCAACTTAATATTATTACTTTCACCTAACCTCAGTTATTTGAAATCTGTTGACATAACTTTTTTGCAGAGTACAGTGTATAAATGGCAATGAAAAACTTAAGTCCCAGGCTCCTCCAACAATGCAACATAACATATATTAGACATAAAACGATACAACTCATTTAAAAACAATGAAATAGTGCAAGAAGAAGCAGAGCAAAATAAAATATAGTGCAAGATATCTTGCTAAACTATATACATTTAAAAAAAGCTAAATGTTGCAGAGAGTGTTGTAAGTGACCAAGTAAATGCAGGAGTCTCTACACATTTACATAGAATAAGATAAACAAGAACAGAATGTGAATGTAATACTGAATACTGCACTTGGCTTCATGAATCATGGCACACTTGTACAAAATGAATCAACCTGTTTCAGGAGCCACCCGGGCCAAATGCAAGTCAGTCCAGTCTTTCCAAACCCCAGGAAAGTAGTCAAATCTGGCAGCCATATAAGGGCCAGGACTGTCTGATATTTGGCCCTTTGGTCACAGAATGGAGAACCTGTTATAACTCTTTCAGACAGCATCATATCCATCCCATCATTTAAAAACCTGCCATTTAATGGCCCGAGTGTCATTCAATCCGCCTCTCCAACTTCCCATAAGTCATGTAATTCTTTTTAGATAGGCGACAAGTTTTAATTAACTGTCTGCACAAGCAAACAAGCCCTGAGGCTTTTTATTTGGTTTCTGTTGGCCTCATTCAACTTCAAACAAAGCCCAGATGGAGGGAGAGGAAGGCAGGTGCTTGACAGGTGATAAATGGCTGCTTTCAAAAGATCATTTACAAACTGCTCCTCATCTTTTCCTGCTGTCTTTTTTAGAGTGATGGAGGGTGATGACTATATAGTTCACCTTAGAGTGACTCAAAACCGTGTTGTACTGTTCATTCATTTGAATATATTAAATCGTTTCTTAAAATATCTTGCTTTTAGGAGGTGTCATCTGAAAATGAAACATATGTGAGTGTTACATTATAGCATTTCTTATACAAAAATAACAAATAACAAAATTGAACTGCCAAATAAATATATATGTAGATTTGTTTTTTTACCTTTAGGCATATAATCAAACCTAATATTTCGGGATGTTTGAAATGTTGCTTTGTTGTTCGATGATACCTGAGGAAGTAGAAAAACACTTGGATGGAAAACTTTTATTTTCAGGGAAGGGCTCCTAAATGTTCCTTAACCTTCCCTTCACCATCTCCAGAGTTTACACAAAACCAGTCGGACCAGTTCCATCCCATTATGTGTGTTTGCTCAGAACCAGCATCTCATCGCTCTGTACCTCCTCAGCCTGTCACTCTCTCTGTCAGGGTTTGGATCAGTTTATCTAATGGCGCATTTCCACTACACGGTCGGCCTCGGCCACACTCGGTACGGCTCGGTACGGCTTGGCCGCGTTGGGCCTTAACAGGGCCGACTCACTTCATGCTGCGCTTCCATTACAGTTTAGGAACTGGGGTAGTTACTATAGTAACGCAGTGTAGGCGGAGCCGTGACGTCATCTTCAATGAGAAATCCAGAAACACAACACAGCCGTTAGCTGTGAGCACTCAGAGCTCACAGCTCCTTATATATGTTCAGAAACTCGACAAAAGTTAAACAAGTACAAACCACAGACTGCCTGTGTCATGGTGAATACAGTCGCTGCTTTATTTATGTCTGTATAGGCCGTTGTTGTGAGTGTGGACGGTCGGGGCATATACTGCGTTAGCTTAGCCAATCTCCATCTAGAAAAACACGAATTTTAAAAGGTTTTTGCCTGCCGTCTGTCTGCAGACTTGCCAAAGCATTAATTCATGGTTTTTACTAACCGGTATCAGTATGTTGTTACTTCGGCATCATTTTGAAACGTGTATTACAATTAAATCACGGTCAAATATGTCCATCTTGTTGTAGTTCTAGCCCTCTTGCCAGCGCTCCTCTCTCTAGTTTAGCATACTCAGCCCGACTCAGCCCTGTTTGTTGGCCCCGATAGAACCACAATTTTCTAGGGCCAGAAAAGAGGGGAAAAAGTGGCCCCGCGCCGTGCCGCGCCGGAACGAGGCCTAGTGGAAGCACAACCAAAAAAGGGGACGGCACGACACGGCACGCTTAAAGCGAGCTACGCGCTGCAATGGAAATGCGCCATAAGTATGCAGGATTGGGAGGGTTACTTTAAAAATGTGATGTTGTTTTGCTTAAGTGTATTAAAGGTGTCCTATCATGCAAAATGCACTTTTTGATGTCTTTTATACATAAATATGTGTCCCCCATGTGTCAGGGAACTCACAAAGTGTCAGAAAATAAAACCCTCTCTCTTTTCCTCCGTACCCAAATCTCTAAAAACGGGGGTACAAGAGAGCTGTCAAATTTACAGTGTTAACAAAATAAAATATACTGCTGTTTCTGGTTTAGTTTACGACGGATATATTCTGTTATTGTTTTGATATTTGTAACACAAAAGCGATGTAAAAAACCCACAGCAACACAGAAAAGATGGTCTTAACATGACCCAGCGGTCTAGTAGTTAATAAAAAACAATAATATCAAAACAAATTATTACTACTAACTTTATTGTGAAATTAAAACAGAACGGTAAAAGAATAGTTTCCTGTCTATTCTGAGGCCCGATCTCTGTAGATAAATAAAGAACTACGACAGATGTGTAATGTGTAATGCAGCCGAACCATTCATTACAATGCATTCATGTGATGACTTTCAAAGAGTAAAGCAAGCACTGCTGAATAAAGTATGATTTTATCTTTTACGAAACGTTTTTTTATATGGAATGCAGTTGGAGGTCAACCAATCACAGAGCTTGAGAACTAATCACGGGGTTTGTCAAACAGAGCACATGGTGTAGTCCTAAACGATCGCTGGGGATTCTCGGTAGTGTAGTGTCTTCGGCCATCCTAAACTCCGAAAAAATATTTGTTTCTCCGAATCGAAGGGGAAAAATACAAAAGCATTGCACACAATTTAAACCAATCAATGTTGTGTAATTAACAAGGATAATCTGGTGTTTTTGAGTTGATGAGTAGTGCAGATATCACTGTAAAATCAATCGACAGTAAGGGGAATACTTACTTCCGGGTGTACAATTCTCCGTTATCCAATGGGAATGGACGCTCACATTGCCTTTAAATGCCGCCGACACAAATGAATGCCGTGCTTCCATGAGCGTCAAATCCCGCCGCCGATGGGAATACATTGCAATCAGTTGATTCAGTCCCTTTATGAAGCTGAAGGAGCCTAGGAGCGTCCCAACTGCACACCTCGGGACCCTGACCAAGCGTCGCTCCTGGACGTTTATGGAGTGAGAGTGTGTTGGCTGTGACGTCAAGTTACTCCGCTCTCCGCTTGTAATTATGCCGTTACAAGCTTCAAAGTTGTATTTATCATCTGAATTTGCCGAAACAAGTTTAATATTCTGAAAGCCAAGACTTTGTTTATTTGAAATCAGATGAAAACAAACTGTAACGGACCCTGCCGTGTTATCTATGATTACTATACGCCTTACATTCATAATTTCAGCCGGAGGGAGGGCGAGCGGGTCTCTGGAAGAGCAGAGTGGCGAGTGAGAGCTGTCATCTTCCCTTTACAAGCTTCAAAAATGTATTTATCGTGTGATTTTTTAAATAAAAGTTTCATATTCTGAAAGCCAAGACTTTGTTTATTTAAAATTTAAAAAAACACCCGAACCCCGAAAAACAATTTTTTTACGCAAATCCACTTTTATTTTTAAATGAGCCGTTGCGACTTCCGACTGATTTCGATAGAGCGGGTCACATATGGTCTTTGTTTACATTAGCAAGCATCGCTAACACTCAGAGCTAACGCAGTACTGGAGAGAGTATGTGTAACAAAGCAGGATATACAAAGGTACTCACCTTGTGGTAAACCCGCAAGAGAAAAAGCATTTGAGCTCCATACTGTTTCAGGAATAATCCTTGATGTGGTTTAGAACATGATATGGCGTTTCATCGCGGCAGCATTTAGCTGTATCTGCAGGTCGTATTCTGAACAGGCATTAGCTCCCCCTCCTCTTTTTTTTTTGAAAGCTACAGACCCAGAATCGGCAGGTCTCTAATGGAGCTTCTCCACTGCAGCACGTAGCACGGTTTAAGCTTCTCTTTGCTTTTCCACTAGTTCCGGCTGTGGTTCGCATTGAAGATGACGTCACGGCAGTTTTACGCAGCGTCGCTCCGCCCGCCGAACAGCCAATCGCTGTTCGATATATATATATATATATCTGAGACCCATAATATATGCCTACAAATATTGAGGATCAGAAATGTGTCCTCTGCTCAGAGATTTTAGTGATAGGAAACCTGCCTTTCATGAACCATATTCAGGCAGTAGCCTATACACCAGCAATGAGCTGACAGAAAATGCTCCATTTTAGTTTGATACACACAGTTAAGCTCACTCTTTTATGAACATATAGGTTCACCTAATGTTCACCTACAATGAAAGAAAGTGAAAACCATAAAGCAGATTCAGGCAGTAGGCGTATAGATTCACACTTAAAGTATTAGCCGACAAAACAGTACAGCTCTAAGAGAAGAGATACTACTAAGTATTACTATATTTTCCAAACACCTCTGCTATATTCTACACATTTTTTCAACAGCAAATACTTTTTGAATAGAGAATTTAAACAGCTCGGATAACATTTGAATTTTAGTTAATTTTTATTTTATAATAATAAGGACACTTTTTTAAATGAATACATGCAAACATGTTCTATATCTCTATGAATTGAACGTAGTGATTATGTTTTGTGTGGGAGAGAAACCCACATGGATTTCAGCCTTTGCAGACCATTTACATGCACAAAAAACTATAAAACTCACTACAGGAGAGGGAAACCCTCAAAAGCATGATACGGCCCCTTCAAACTTTGCACTTGAAATGTTTTGGCTCTATGAAACCTGATGTACTTATATGATTCTGTTTTCTTCTAGTTTGTATCTTCCTGGTCGAATGCACTTATTGTAAGTGGCTTTGGATAAAGCGTCAGCTAAATGCAATGTAATGTAATGTAATGTAATGTTTAATTTCTCTGCTATCTTTCATTTATTAAATCACACATTGTATGTTTTCAAGACTGACTTTCAAAACATTCAAACCCGGTCCCAAATACAGACTAAAGAATGTCAGAAGTCAGTATAGTCAGCATGCAAACTGAATGACCTGAACTATGCTACTACTGTTATTATATCACATACAATGTTGATGAAAAGGGAATGATGGAACTCCTCAAACATATCAGAATCAGTAAATCCATTAATTGTCCCGTAAGGGGGGAATTTACATTATTACAACAGCAGATAGTGCAGAGAAAGTGATGAGAATAGACTTACATATTAAAAGATAAAAAAATGACCAAGTATGCACACGTAATAACACAATAAGTAAAAAAGCTCTAAGAAACACGAAAACTAAAACATGACTATGCTTTTTGCAGGGCAAAAAACATCTTGCTTTCTCTTTTTTTAAATGTATCAGTGCATAAAATCAAATGTTTAATACTAGCAAACTAACTGCAAAAACGATATACTATGACGATAAGAATATAATAAGAATGTAGTTTTGCATTGGTATACCCTTCAAGTGTGATTTAAAATAAAATAGATCTTCATGCATGAGTGGAACAGCATTCTTCTCTTCATGGCTTCACGCTCACATTCTGTGCCTGGCTTCAGCCTGAATGAGCCTATAGATACGGGGGCTTCTGGCCTCGCTGAGTCCAGGAGAAATTACGATGAGGTGCAATGCAGCCTGAATGAAAGAATCATTGAGAGGTCTGATTGATGATGGAGTTTGGACAGAGAGTGAGTCACTGCAGCTCCTGGATCAGAGTGAGGAGACGCAGAACTGAGATGCAACAGATAAAGATGTGGGTGTGAGATTCAGACCTGCATCCGGGTGCGTGGAAACCCGTTCAGGTACATACACACAGAAGGAATAGGGAGAAAGAGGGATGTGCTGCGAGTGTGTGTGTGTGTGTGTGTGTGTGTGTGTGTGTGTGTGTGTGTGTGTGTGTGTGTGTGTGTGTGTGTGTGTGTGTGTGTGTGTGTGTGTGTGTGTGTGTGTGTGTGTGTGTGTGTGTGTGTGCGCGTGTGCGTGTGTGTGAGTCATGCATCGGTACACATTGTTAGCACGGTGAAAATCCTCACAGGTTCCTGGAAGGAATTAAAAGGGCTGACGTGACACCAGGATGCAAGACTGCTCTGCAGGACTGGTCCCACCCTCTGCTGATCCCTGTCAGGGTGTGTGTGTGTTATCCTGTTCTCTGTACATCTTTTCAGGGCTCGCTGCACCTGAAACAACGTCTGCACGTTTAATAACGGTGGTGCAAGAAGTTCTCCTCTCCTTTACGTATCAATATTACAATGTCATTTACAAAGTCATGCATTCAGTGGATAACTTTACTTCATGTTATTTATTGGTTTTTAAACTGATTATCAAATCATACTTTTTAGCAATGAAAAAAAGGTGATATTATTTTTTAACATAACATCTAAAGAAATGTTAGAAATAAACCCCTTCAGCAAATTCCACTGTAAACCTACTCAGTTATTGATTGTAGCTAACTCGATATATATCCGACAAAATCCATTGTAAAGGGAGGACATTGCAGTTGTGGCATTGGTTCAAAATCACCTGCCTTTTTACCCAGAAGACTGCTGTTTGACACTTTGTATTTAGCACGTAACTTCTGTTTTTAAAGTACGCCTCTTTGCAGTTTATTTGTAACTAGCGGAAATCCCGTGTTTCTAGTCATTCGTAGGGGAACGCACAATAAATGAAGAATAACTTGTTTGTATTTCAAATCGTTGTTTGAGGATATGTTGACTTAAAACCTTTTTTGCAATATATTGTCATGCTAAGAACATTCATCAAAGGCAGAGCGGTGGGTTATACTGCAGAAAAACATGGAGAAGTGTCTATTTAGATTATGGATCTCTCATATTTTTGACTCTAAAAATATGTCAGTCCATCACTTTTATTCCAACTAAAATCTCTCAGAATGGATATCCATGAATCTTTGTACAGGTATTCATGCCCCCCAGAGGATGAACCCTTCTGAATCCTACTGGCTCTCCTGACTTTTCCAGATAGCGCTTTTTTTCTTCTGTTTCTGTTGGACTATTTATGTCTCAGTTACCTCACACCAACATTTAATGAATGATTCATGTTATTTATCCTGGTTGTGCTTATGTATTCTGTTACGACAGAATATTTGACCAATCTACTCACTCTCTCATGTTTTATTCATGATGGCAAATGAATTAATTCGTCATTACTCTGAACTTTCACTCATTTGCTCATCACGGTTATGAATTTGATTGCGTTTTCCATGTCCCAGGTTGCCCCCACCTCTGCACAGACCCTGCCCTCCCTGGGAGCTTCCTCCATGTTGATTTGATCTTTATTTGGCCCTCTTACCGCAGCTCTTTGAATAAAGTTCCTCAGTGTGTTTACGGGAAGCGCACAGCACAACATCACAACCGGCCCCCTCATGCTTCCAAACTCAGCCTCTCCAAATGAGTTTTCACAAAACCTGCCAATTTACACGGACCAGTTTAGAAAAACCTCTCGCTCTTTCCCCGGCTCCATCCCCCTCCCCACCTCTCCCCCCGACTCTTCAGGACAACCTCCAGTAGCAGTCGCGTGGCCCAAAAGGTAATTCTAAATTTAACCCACAAAAAGGTAGCTTTGTAAACCCCAAGGTGGCTTGAGAGGGGAGAGAGCAGGAGGGGGAGGAGGGGGAAGAAAGCAGGGAGAGATTAAGAAAGAAAAACAGGATGGAGAGGGAGTGTGAGGGTAAGGCAGGCTGAAGAGGACATACTTAGTTAATTATTTAACGATTTTAACAAAACTTGTTAGTTTAAAAGCTAAAGCTAAATAGGATAAACTACATGTCAGTGAGGGTAAGAACACTTTGTATTGATCCAGATTTGAACATGACTTTGGGATTTAGAAGGATTCACATTCAGAAAGTGAATTATATTCTGATTGACGCTGTCTTTTGGGGCGGTGGGATTATTTTGACATTAAATGACTTTATTATGTATGAAAAACTGGTTTTGGTCAATGTTAATGTAAAAAGGAAGTACTAATTTACAGCCTTAATAATTGTTGTTCTGTAATTTAGCTGGTTCTGTAATTCATATCCCGATCAGTGACCTCTTTGATTATTAAAGAAGTCGTCTTACTGTATTTATATTTCACTTTTGTGAGAAAAGACGAGAATATCAAATGTGTTTGCTAATTACAAACACCAACGTACAGTCCTGTCTCGGAACCAGTGGCGATTGAAGCTATAGGCAGCTCATTCTCATTCATTTAACCATTGTGTTTTGCTTTAGGCTTTATACATTTGTTCATATTATCGCAAATAGGCGGCATTAAGAAAATGCTCAATTCGCTGTTTATTGACTCAAATTGGGAAATTCTATCTGAAGCATTTCTGATTTAGTATGAACGTTTCTTTAGAATTGGCATCAGAGATAATGACGTTGGAACAGCACTCTGATTGATATACATTTGTATCTCATGTATGAGTCTTAAGATTTGATTATAACTCAAATAAGGCAAGGCAAGGCAAGGCAAGGCAAGTTTATTTATATAGCACCTTTCAACACAAGGCAATTCAAAGTGCTTTACAAAAAAATGGAAGACATTATGAAAATGGCATTTAAAATCAGTCAAGGAAAACATTTTCTGACCTCACCTCCAACTTTCCTGTGTCAAGGCCTATATCTTTCCATTTAGTGGTCACTAAAGTAATATAAGTCTTTTGTAGAATAACACAAATGAAAGAAAGAAATGAAAAAAAAAATGTCAAACATATATCTTAAGGCACATTATAAATGATTTGTGTCTGAACATTTGACAGACCAGTGTAAATATTTGCCTCACAGCTAAAAGTACCAATCTATGACATGTTCAGGATATTCTAGTGATAAGGTCACTGCATTTATTTTCTGGAATAAATGCACATGTGCACTGTCCCTTCTTTGAATCCATGCGTTTCTCTCATGTCAACCCTAAGGCAAAAATGCTACAAAAAAAGCTTATTGAAAGCCTTATTCCCCTCCAACTTAAATGAGACCTTTGCATGACCAAAGAGCAACAAATACCTAGACAATACTCGTGTAGAAACTGTCAGTTTGGATAGCAGAGCATGCTGCTGGGACAGAAGTTAGAGACAGTAGGAGAGGAGGAACTGAGAGGGTCCAGGGTGGGAGAGAAACTCCCCGTCCCGCGACCCAGGAGCTGCTGGCCAGGCAGCGGTCTCTCCGGCCCATGAAAGGTGTGATTGTCCCACAGCTTCCCCGAGCCAGGAAAGTTCCCCCAGCGGCGGTCAGCGGCCCCTCTCCCTGCCAGGAACGCAGGGCCGCGGAGAGAAAGACCCAGCAACAGTTATGTCAGATACAGGCTGGGGCAGGGGAGGAGAGGGAAGGGGCGGGGGAGGTATGGGGTGTTAAAAAAAAAACTTTTCAATCTGTGTTATAAATACTCAAGAGAAACACACATTAAGGGGACACAGGACACACACACAGGACAGCGGGGCCCTAAATGAGGCTGTCGGCTCGCAGCATCTGAATGAAGAGAAGGGGCAGCTCTCAATGTGTTTATTTTGACAGGAGGGAATGAGAGTGGAGGGGGGGGGGAGAGAGGGAGGGGACACAGAGCGAGACAGAAATGCACAGATGAGAGAAAGAGAGAAGAAGTATTTAAGGCTCGGACATTCCTTCACTTCCAAAAACAAAGTTCCAGTGAGGCAAGAGAGAGTTTGTAAAGAAAGCCTGGGTCATGTTTTACACACACTTGTTTCTTTTTAGGGAAGGATTTCAAAGCTAAAATGCAAATGTCCTGACCCGGAGCGATGAGGAACATGAATCCTGAGTCAGACGGTTTACTCTGCGTCTTGCTCGATGCCTAAGGTGGCTCATGGGTGGGGCGGAGGATAGATGGGACAATAAAGAGGGCTGCAGGCCATGCTAACTGTGCAAATACAGTGTAGGACAGCCTGAGGGCTGATCCTGAACTGCTGTCAGGGACGCATGGAAGACTGGCCTAGGATTATAATTATTATTATTAAAGTAAAAGAAAAAAAAGGTATTTAGTGAGCAGATCATCATCGTCACTGGGAAACGTTTTTTTAATTAAGACACAGACAAGTGTGATCAGAATCAGAAATAGGTTTATTAGTAGGTTAACACATATGAGGAATTTGCCTTGGTGTAAATGGTGCTTACATAAACACAGTTAAAGAAGTTACATTGTAAAAAAAAAAGGACACAAAAATTAAAACAATTAAAAAAAACATTTAAAAAATCTATTGGGACATACAAATCTGGAGCAATGAAATGATGTATGAAATGACTAAATACTCGTACAAATGTGAAGTCTTGGTATGAAAAGTGGAAAGCCGACGCATACTCGTTTAAATGTATCGTTAATCACAAAAAATGTAGCTAAGCGGTTTACATTTACTTCATAAATATGCTTGGTTCATTTTCCACGTCGTATAGTCTTTGTATTATGTGCGATCGCATTCTTCCATTAAACACACAACAAATATTCAAAAAATAAAATGTTATCCAGTTGGTTTGCTCCAAATCTAGTTATTGAGCCGTCTGACTGGTTGGGCTAACATCATCCATGTAATGCCCGAGAAACATTATGCAAGCCTTTATTAATGGCACTATGTTGTCAATAACAGCTGGAAGAAATACACATTTATTTGTATTAGTTGGACTTTGGTTTGCATTGGCAATGTGACATCGGTGTGTAATCAGGAATCAGCCTCCTGCAGATTGTGCAGTGTCATGATTCTTTTGCTAATAGTCTGTCACAATATTCACCAAAGACTCAGCTCACACTGTACAGAGATGTGTTAAGGAAGACTTCTGTAGAGTTTACCAGTGTAAGTTTGTCCTGCCTTGTTTGTTGGTGCTTATATGGAGAAAAAAAAGGGTTTTATTACCAAGTAGGGTTACACATAGAAGGAATTTGCTTTGGTATATCTGGTGCATACGAAGACACAGACAGAAGAATAACAGTTATTTAAAAAATATTAAGACTGTTATAACAAATTAACAATATTTACATATGACAATTACTATATACTCCATTTAAAGTGTAGAGCTGTGCTGATTTAAAAGAGGTAATATAGAGAACACATGTGCAAAATGTGTAGGAGAACTTCAAGGAACCCTAACCCTAACTGAATCTGTTATAACTGGCAGAGATGAATAACTTCATGTTAGACAGCATGTTTAATACCAACAAGCTAAGGGGAAAATCTGTTTTTAGGACCTTTAAGAAAATGAAACCATGTTGTGATAACATTGCTGTGGTGGCTTTTACGTAAAAGTGAGTCAGCAGCATCTTTGGACGCAAGGCCATCATGTTGAATTGGCATGTTCATTACATTTAGTTCAAAATCCAACACTTTGACATGTGAAAATTATGATTTGTCACATTGCTTTCCAACCTGCACTTGTCAGTAATGACACAAAAGGATGTCAAATATCTTCTTCCATTTAAAAATAACATTTACTAGACCAACAAAAAGCTAAAGATTGTGACGGATGGCCTTTAATGAATACGTTGAAAATGTTTAAATAAAGCTGCCTGAGTACATAAAAAAGCATAAAAATAGACTAATAGAGCTTGTTTCTCAAAAAATAGTCAACCCTGGATGTCTGTTTGATGTTTTAAACTGACCCCTGGACTCCTGTACCTTTGCAAACCAGGTTGAGAATCCCTGGTCTACGGGGTCTGCAGAGGCCCAAACTGTGCGGCTGTGAGTTTTAGCCTGGACCCTGAAAATAAGTGGAGCTTGTCTACCTGAGCGTGAGAGGCTGTCTCCAAACACACACACACACACACACACACACACACACACACACACACACACACACACACACACACACACACACACACACACACACACACACACACACACACACACACACACACACACACACACACACACACACACACACACACACACACACACACACACACACACACACTCACACACAGTCCTGAGCCAGCAGACATAGTAGCACTCATTCATCCTCTGCTACCAGCCACCCCCCTCCCTCCCCCACCACTGGCCTTCAATCCTTCCCCTTGCTTTTTTCGTCCCTCAACCTTCCTCCCCCTCCTCCTCTTCATCTTCCCCCTTCTCAGACCACGTCCATTTTGGGGTCTGGGAAGGTAGGAAAACAGTCTGACGGATGGAGAGACAGGATGGATGAATCCATAACACGCCATTAAAGACGCCCGCATGCGCCAAACCATTTTAGCCCGTGTCCTGGGGCCCTCCGTCTGCACAGTCCTGGGTTGTTTTTCACGGTTTTCAGTGGAAAGGACACATGGTTGCATGACATACAACCAGATATATTTATAATTGTGATTAAAGGCATCCTTTTCTCTGGATCTTAGGGACTGATTTACCCTTGTGTTCTTGAGCAATCCCCCTTCCAGCTCCAGTAGTTGTGTAACAGTGGCTGTCTAAGTTAAGAAGTGTAAGGTTTCAGCGTTAGAATCCTTCTAGTTTATTGTCTTGTGTTCATATCTTGTCACCTTTCATTTTATTTTGCTAAATGGCTCTCCCCTCTCGTTTCAGGTGTCGACACTTACTGTCCTTGTGTGTCACCTGTCAGCCTGATTGTTGTTTCCTGCTCCTGATTGTTTCCACCTGTGCCCCATTACCTAATGTGTGTGTGTGCATATATAGCCCTTCTCTCCTTTTGTCTTTTGTCAGTTCGTCTTGTCTCCACGTCGAGTCCATGTCTGTAACATTAGTGATCTGTTGAGCAACCTAGTAGAACCTAGAGATCTTGTGAGAATCCTAGTAGAACCTAGTGATCTTTTGTTTGTAGCTTGAAAAGTATTTTATAAATAAAATATATTTTGAAGTCAACTGAATCGTGCATCTGAGTTCCTGTGAGCCCTTCGTGTCAGAACGAACTGACCTAACAAGATGGACTCAGCCGATTCAACAGCGTTAAGGACGGCCTTGCAGGCGCAGGGTACACTCCTTCATCAACATGAGGGACAGCTGTCAGCTATTAACCAAGGGGTCCAAGACTTAAATGCCCGTCAGCACAACTTCCAGTCTACAGTGTCAACAGAGATAAACCACCTGGCTGAGAAGATGCGCGACATACTCACACACCTCGTGGCTTACCCTGCTGTTCCTGCGGCAGAGTTTTCCGGTCCAGCGGAGGTCGGGTCTGCTGATATCCCCGTTCAAGTACCCATGCCATCGTCACCAGCCCGCAGCATTTCCCACAGATCAAGCTAAGGTAGCTTTTATTGTGACTCATCTGACGGGCAGAGCGGGAGCCTGGGCAACAGCGGAATGGGCCCGAGACTCTCCTGTTTGCCAGTCATTAAGACTGTTCATGGATACCATGAGCAAGATTTTTGACCAGACATCACCCGGGAGAGAGTCAGCGAGAGCCCTGGTGAACATCAAGCAGCGGCAGAGGAGAGTGGCGGATTACGCTATCGAATTCCGGACCCTGGCAGTGGAGAGTGGGTGGAACTCGGCGGCTCTTTTTGACGCGTTCCTGCATGGGTTAGCGGATCCCATAAAGGATCAGTTAGCTCCATTAGAGCTGCCTGAAGAATTGGACTCGCTCATCGCCATGGCTATCCGGGTGGACCAACGTCTAGCTGAAAGACATCGGGAGAAAGGAGGGAATGCAGTATCCACTCCACTGTTCAGACGGGAGTTACCGAGGGAGCACTACGCTTGGCGGAGGAGTTCCCAGACTTCGTCTCCAGAGTGACCAGCGCCCCCTATCGCCGCGGAGGAACAGATGCAGCTCGGAAGAGCCAAACTCACCCCGGAGGAGCGACAGCGCCGCCTACGGGAGCGGCGGTGCTTTTACTGCGGCCAGCAGAGTCATGTTCTGGCAGCCTGTTCGGCAAAAGATCAGGCTCATCAGGAGGACGCTGGTGAGCCGAGTGACTTCCTTCGACCTTCCTTCTAGAAAATTGATTCAGGTACAAATGAAACTTAATGATAAAACTGTGACTCAGGATGCATTAATTGATTCTGGGGCTGATGAGAGCTTGTTAGACTGGGAGCTGGCTAAAAGTTTGAACTTAAAGATTGTCCTTTTGTTCACACGCATTCGGCTCAATTAATGTGTCCGTTCACACAAGACCGCTGGAAACGATGGAAACGATGTAGTACATATGCCGGGCCTTTAAGTAGCGCTGCTGCCGCCACAAAATACACCAAAAGTAGCGAAGAAGACCCCGGAGCATGGTTGCCATTCTGTTTATTCTCCGCGGTGGACGGCGTGTGCTCCTGCTGTAAATCTCCCCGGTAGTCCACCAGCAGATGAAAAACACCCACCTCTCCGCCTCTTCCAAGGGACGAGGGAACCGTGCGGCAGAGTTTCCGTTAACATTTTTTTTTTTTTTTTTTTTTTCGTTAAAGTTGAAATCTTCCGGACAAAATTTGAATAAAGTGCCGGTCAGAGGACTTCTTTGTTAAAGCTTTAAAACAAATTGATAACGACTCTATATAAAAATATAAGAATAATAAACGGAGCCTCTCTTTTCCTCCCCCTCTTCTGACAGCCCAGCAGCTGATCACTGAGCAGGAGACGTGGGGAGAGGGAGACGTGGGGAGAGGGAGGCGGGGCTATTTCATCGTTATCAGAAAATGATCGTATAGGGCGTACACACGGAGCCGTTTGACCCCCCAGAGCGTTCCGTTTGCAGATCTATCCACCTTGGGACCCGTTATCGTTTGCGGGGTCTGTTTCTATCGTTTTGTTACGGCCTTGTGTAAACGAAAGGGCTATACGCAAGAGACACTATGCGGATACAACCCGTATCGTCCTCGTGTAAACGGGGTCTTAGCTGCCTTTCAGTATGCTGAAACCACCAAATGATAATAGTCTGTGTAAGATTGTGAATCCACAATCCATTAAAAGCGATCAATTAAATGCTTCTGGATGAGCCATATTACAATTTCAGTTAAGCCGTTTCCTCATTTCAATTCCGGATAATATCCAGAGGTTCAGGTCCATACATTGTCTGAGTTAAACCTTTACACTTGTTGCTCACAACAGGAGATTGTCGGTGTCAGAAGTGTTCTCACTTATGCAGCTTTCACACCAGCGCTTTTCCCATTCTAGCTCAGTGCTAGAGCTTTTCTGGTTCAGCTCCGGTTTCCCTTTTCTGCTCCCGCTTTGTTCACACCGCCCAGAGCTCGACTGGTGCTGCCGCTGCTGCGTCATGACGTCACCGTTTACATCGCTGATTTGCTCCCCAACGGCGCTCACAACAACAACGGGGGACTGCGTCGGGTTGATGATCGTGTTGCCAGAGTGCCGTGGTTCATTGTTTATTAATGTGTTTCAGCGGCATTTACCGACCGCTGCAGTGCTGACTGCTCTTCCACGGGAGTTCATTCTCCCGTTAGCTCCGGGTTAGCTCACACGGCAGCGGCTGCTGTAAAGTATTCACTGTCTGACTGTCACACAAGCAGCTGATACATATCCCCAGTTCCCCTTAAGTGAATGTGTGTCAGTCTGAATTGACGCTGTTTGGCATCACAACGCTGTTATGAAAGTTTCTCTGGTATAAAATGGGTGATGTTAGCATAGCAACCGAAGCTAAACTGACTACTTGCTATTGCTATCCTATTGTGGCATAAGCCGCTTTCGACAGGCACATTTTACCGGCGTATTTTTCATTATGATTCTACTTGTGATAGTCGGACATGACAACCTGTGCAGCCCATGTATTGATTCCATCCAATAGCTGCTATAATACAAAACAAAACGTCTGCCTGCTCTCCACAATGATCAATAACAGTGAACGGATGGTCAAAGTAAGGTACAAATAAACCAACCCAGTCTCACGGCATTTCGTGTTATAGTCACGTTATTTAATCTATTGATTCGTGTGCACCACCACGTTTATCCCCTTATTTTCGTGTCACACAGAACGATTTTAAAAGCAATGTATTTCTATTGGTAATGTGTTTCGTGCCTGCAACACGTCTTTTTCTCGGTCTGGTCGTGGAAGACCGGAAGACGCGTAACAAGCACATGGACTATGCCCCTCCCCCCCAAACATATGTTAAATGTCCACTCGGCAGCGTTAGTACTGTCATGTGTAAAACAAAAGCGATTAAGATAACGTATAACTCACACTTTAACACCGAAGTATGTAGCCGTAATTAAGACAAATATTTTCCACACACCACTTATGAGCTGATATAAATGTAGCTAAACTAGATTAAGCTTATGTTGAACGTGAGCTAGCTAGCTAGCCGCCCGCAAGAATAATTTCACATTAATGTTGCTTTGCTGATTATGGCGAAAGCATTTCTCAGACTTAGAACAGTTCATTATGTATGATGAACTATGCGAGAAAAGGCTTAAAAAAAAGCCCCAATTATTAAATCATGCATCAGACTTTAGTGACACAACTTACTTTGTCAGAGGATGGATAGCAATGCCGGTGGCAGCGGTCTTTGGCCAATAGGTGGTGCTCTGAATTATGTCATTTCCTGTACCGATTATACAATAAAATATTAATACATTTCCTATATTTTGACACAATAACTATTTAATAACCTAAGTAGCCTACAGACATAAAAAATAAACATTAGAAAATAATACAGCTTCCGGCTTCCCGAGACACGAAGAGGAGACACGAACAATTCTTCCACACGAAAGAAACGTGTGCATAAACACCATATCCCTACGTGCATTGCGGCTAAAACATCCAATCACCGCTGAGGATTATTGAAAAGTCCTAAATCTGTTTCTGGTATTGTTTCGGACTTTATTTTGAAATTCAGTTCCTGACGGATGTCAAAAAAGCCAGAGATTATCGAATTAAACCAATAAATAAAAACAAGGATAATTGTGTGTTATTGTTGAGTAAATAACAGTGTGTTATTTTGAAAAGAATAACAAATTAGAAGGAAAAAAAGATTTAAAAAATACAGATTTCAGTATCCTGAGGCTCTGAGCCCCATTTCTTTTCCTCACAGACGGCAACAAAAGTCCGAAATGATACGATTTTAAATAAAAGCAATAATCGTGGCTTGATATTGAGTAAGAACATGTTTTTATGAACCACACAGCTTCCGGTCTTCCACGACCAGACCGAGAAAAAGACGTGTTGCAGGCACGAAACACATTACCAATAGAAATACATTGCTTTTAAAATCGTTCTGTGTGACACGAAAATAAGGGGATAATCGTGGTGGTGCACACGAATCAATAGATTAAATAACGTGACTATAACACGAAATGCCGTGAGACTGGGTTGAATAAACAGAATCACACGAAGCCTGGTTAGTGTTGCCTGACTTTATAAAGTGTGGTTTTTTTTTATAAGTGTGTGGTTGCCTTCTAGTCACTTTGCTCAGCGCTACTTCTTGTAAGCAGGCATGACGAGACTCTTCAGTCGACCCATGTTCAGGGGAGGTGGGTTTAGTTTCCTGCACGCCTCGACGTAAGAGAGACGTAAGAGAGACGTAAGTGGCGCCGCCTCTTAGCTCCGGAGTCTTGCTTCTAGACCAACAATTTTTTGGAGCTGGAAACTAACCGGATTCCGGAGCTAAGAGGTGGCGCCGCTGCGGTGTGAACAGGAAAAACCGGTACTTTTCAGGCTCTAGCTCCGAGCCGGCGCTGAAAACGCGTTGGTGTGAAAGGGGCATTACTGGAAACCATCTGTTTGGTTAGGGAAGGGCTGTTGGCTGGGATAGAGCAGGAGACCCTACATGACGTGGCTTGTTTGTTATTTGTTCATAAGCAAATTAGTTTCTTAATAACAATTCCGTAGCTGGCCTATGTCAACAAGAGTTCCCAAATCTGGTCCTCCTCACTTCTGTCATTGTCATCTTTGTGGAAATGACCGATCCTCTTCACCCTCGGAAGCTTGTTTTCTTACAGCACAAACTGGGTGGAAATGTCATCAACACACTCAATGTGAATTATGAACTTCATCAAACTTAACATAGACTTTGTATTACAGAGCTGTCAGGGTGAAGTGATTCGAATATACAGTCTGAATTAATTGGACATTTGATTGGACATTTGGATTCTAACTGATGGTGACTACAGATCAGTGGTCTTTAATATATTTTTAGGCGAAGGACCCGCTAGCTGAAAGAGAGACGGATGTGTGATTCGTGGGTAGAGTATCATCAATGTTGTGAAATGAAATGGGTTTCTTAACAAAAAGACTGATTCATCTTCTCTAATAATATATTGGATTCATGTTACTGAAATGTGAACTTTTAGACATTTAAATAAAAGAAAACTATCTATCGAAAAAACTCCTTACCATTATCAAACAATAATTTGGTTAAGTCTAATGGAGCCCGAGCTGAAGACCCTGGTCTGGATAACATTATAGTGACAGTATGTTTAGTGACTACAGTGTGCTCAGCTCTGTGTCATGTCCAGGTTACATGTGGGCTCCTACAGAGACCACCGAATCAGTGGAGGGGGTCTTCTTCTCCTGCCTCTCGTGTGTGGGTGTTAACTGTAACCCCTGATCATGGTGGCAGCACAATAGGGGGGTGGAGGGCCACTAATGCGGCCCAGCTGGGGGCTGCAGTGGTCTCAGTGGTTGTGTGTGTTGCTGTTAATTGGTGCTAGCCAGGGGGTCTGTGATTGGAGGCGGTGGAAAAACAAATCACCCACAGTAACAGCGTGGTGAAAGTGAGAGGGACCTGCAGGTTCCTGTAACATGTCAGTGAGGGGGGGGGGGGGGGGGGGGGGGGGGGGGGGGGTCTGGACTTGTCAGTCATTCCTCATCTGGAGATACTGACTGAGTGCTGCTCTGCAAACACACAGATCATTGATTTACATTTCTTTCTTTTTTTTAAGATGAGATAACCAACTGAAACTGGAAGAATCTTTCTCTGTTAGCTGGAACAGTGTGAGACCAAGATATCGTATTGGCCACTGTTCAATGTGTATATCTCTAAGTCATCCTCATCTGTCCATTTGCTTTCTATCCGAGTTCGTGTTTGGATGTTTCTCACAAAAACTGTTACATGTATTTTATTGCAAACAAATGATTGTGTTAATCACAATAATATTCTGTGAATAATCATGAATAACCACACGTTATTTTGACTTTATTATAACATGATTTCTGTGTTTATGGCATAGATCCGGCAGTTGGGGGTTTGGTGCCTTTCTCAAGGGCACCTCGGCAGTGCCCAGGACGTGAATTGGCGACCCTTTGGATCCCAGGTAGGTCCCTGCATTGTAACTACCATTGCATTCATGGTAAACATCTACACTGGCAATACGGGGGACATTATGGCTCTAACTTGGTAAAGTAAATCATTTGTGTTTTTTACTCGTTAAGGTTTTCAGATTAATCGTGAGCGTGGAGGCGTTAATGTTGACAGCCCTAGTTAATACTCTTGTTAGTTCTCTAAACTCTAAACTTTTGTTTTATTTGGGAATTCCATTACAATTGAAAATGTCAAGTGTAGTTTCTAAATAAAAAAGAACAGGTCTCCAAATAATGTCCTTTCAAGTTCCAGGGAAAAACTTGGTAGAAATTCAAAATGTTCACCTACAGTGAATTCATTTATGTGTTGTCAGTACACAGCTCAACATCATGCAAACATGTGAAAGTTGTCTATACAGACAAGCATACATTCATACATACATACATATATACATTTCCAATACAAAAATATTATTTTATTATTTTTAAAACTTTGGCTTTAATGGAACATGGTCAGACGAAACAATCGTGTACGGAATTTTACTGAATTAAACAAACACCATTTCCTTTTCATTTGCACTCCAGGAAAAATTCCTAGAAATATATCAGGAAATAATGGATTCATGAAACAAACTGTTATTGATCTTGTCATGTGAAAAGAAAGCCAATTTTATTAAGCTCAGTCCTTTAAAAACATATAATGTTAAACTTTAATGTGAACTATAGTTTTACATGAAGTGATTAAGAGAAAGTCACATGATCTGCCACTCTGATCCGTCTTCAGCCTGATACAAACACACAGGCCTCTATTTGTTTTGGCTCACCCTCAGTTTGAAGTTGGCAAAGCCGTGCAGTACATGTCTCCATGACATTAATCTGCATTGACTCCAGGATTCATCCCGCCCCCGCAGCTAACAGAAACAGCTGTCAATCATGCATTGTCTGCCCACGCTCAGACAGCCAGTCCACCTGTGTCTCCTGCAGGCAGGTGCAAGGCCCTGCACACCTGGGTGCTTTACATCATAACCAACACTTTTTCCTTTGTTAGCGTGTGCTGCAAGTGTCCTGCAAACTGGATCGGCTCTGAGATTGTTGATGCAGAGTCCACATGTAGAGAATGAGACATTTGATTGTATTTTCTTCTCTCTCACCAAGGTGCTTTTCCCTTATAGCCACAGTCCTCTGTTGCTTAACCCTGAATATATTTAGGTTGAAGCACCTTGCTCACTTTCCATGGCCACATGTCTAACTTCTCGGCTTCTCCTGCCTCCTCAGCCCCAGCTGTTTAATTGTCCCCACTTACATGTGTGTGTGTCCAGCTGTACACACACACAGCTAATGAACTCTAAGTGCCTGGCTGCAGTTGTCAGGGGGGTGCGACCGTTTCACTTCAGTCGGAGGAACAGCTGGATTTGGGGGAATCACAGTGTGAAGCAGCATCATTCAAAGAATGAAAGTTAGAAACTGTTAAAAATAAGAACCAATTATATTTTAAATATGGCTTACGGTTTAATTAATACATTGATTATTTAGAAAAGAGCCATTCAACCTTAACCCTGACCAACATTCAAGGAGCAGCATTCCTATTTTTGACTGACGCTGATTAAAACGGTTTTCTACTCTATTCTATTCTAGTTAACAGGATCTGTTCAAGCTGACTGAAAATCTTCGAGTAAACACTCACGCATTTCCTGGAAATATAGATGTAATTTAATTTGATTACATTTGAATTATACCTGTTTTATTTTATCGCTGCAGGAACAGAGTTCCCCTTGATCATCTGGTTGAGCCTTTTTCAGTAGGTCCAAATAGTTAAGATTGTCTTGTCGTCTTGATACTTTGTGAATAGCTCACGTGCATAATGTTGAACTGATTAGATAACTGGTGACATAAATGATGCATATTTGGTTTGTCTGTAGCATTTAGCTGTCAAGAATGGATACATACATAGACTTTGTATCTGCTCCGTACTTGATGATGATTTGTTTATTTCCTTTCAAACCTCTTTGGGTAAATTGCGAACACCCCTTGTTATCAAATCAAAACGGTATATATAACGTCTTTAACCAATTTTATTGTTGGGCGAAGCTAAACGTTTGCTAATGAATGTTCCGGTCTTCTGTATCTGCAAATGTTAAACGATGCCGATTTTCAACCAGCTTTGTCTCGTTGCATTGTGGGAGGAAACACATTGGAGTCATCCAGGAGATTATTGCTAACACGCAGGAGAGCCTGACATCGTGCATTGGCCACGCCCACATTGCAACAATGCATGAAACCGGTAATGGGTGGGGTCCCTTTAACAAGACACCTGTGATGACTGATAAGATAACGGCACCGCATAATGAGAGTATGAGGTGTTGTGTGTGGTCATACATGTGTGTGTAAGTTGTCATGCATATTACTATATTACTTTGTAATATATAAGTGTATGTTTCAACATGTATCACTGTGTGTGTGTTTTTGTGTGTGTATGTGCACAATGGTGGAAAAAGTATTCAAATTCTTAACTTCAATAAAAGTATTACTGTAATACCACACAGTAAAAAATACTCTGTCACAAGTACATTTCCACCATTGAATATGTTACTTAAGTAAAGGTATGTAAGGAAAAATCTGCAAAATGTAGTAAAAGTATTAAACGTAAAAGTACAAAAACACAAAAAAGTGAAGATTATAAATGAAAAAGATAGATAGATGCCTAAAAACATCTCTTAGCTGTCTAAGCTGTTCATGTAAACATTGTTGGCTAGATTTATTTATACCAAATGGGATGTTTTATAATCACTTTCCTTTTGAATTGTGCTGAAGTTTAATTATTGACTCGGAAAAAAATACAAAAATAAAGAAAAATACTTAAGCAAATGCACTAAGTTACAATCCACTGCTCAGTGTGTGTGTGTGTGTGTGTGTGTGTGTGTGTGTGTGTGTGTGTGTGTGTGTGTGTGTGTGTGTGTGTGTGTGTGTGTGTGTGTGTGTGTGTGTGTGTGTGTGTGTGTGTGTGTGTGTGTGTGTGTGTGTGTGTGTGTGTGTGTGTGTGTGTGTGTGTGTGTGTAATATTTTGTATTTCTGTGAAGCTGCACTGGGACACAGATAGAAACTCACTCAGGGCAAACATGGTGTTCAGATGATGGAATATGAAACAATCAGAGATTGCCTGTGCTGTAGATGAATTCTCTGATTCGCAGCAAATATTTGCAGCAAATAATCAGTGTCATGACGATATTTGCCAAGTCATGGCTGTCCTCCTCGCCATTCTGCTGCTTCCTCACACACACAAGTGTTTTTAATATTTGGTTTACTTAGATCAAATGAAGAGTCTGTCTCTGTAAATGCTGTGTGTCAATTTGGGAATCCTGATGCCCTGAAGCCACATCAGAGGAGCGCCTGAGCTGCTTCCTGCCTCCAAACCCTTCCTTAGCAAATCGAGAATTTAGCCTTATTCATTCATTTATTAATAAAATACTTTGAATGGTCTGTATATTGTCTGTATATATTTGTATAAATCCTTATTGTTTGTTACCGTATTTATTTTCAAAATGTTGCTTCAATTTTATATTTTGAGAAATGAGTGAAAAATGTACAACAATGCTTGTAATCTGGAATGTAATCTTTGTTATTCGCTAGTGCCTAGTCCAACTGCAAGGGCACTCCTGACCCATATTTATTTTTAAACTGTAATCTTTAATAATATTCCAAATTAAAAAAGGCGACATATACAGTATTGACATTTTTGACAATGTTCATAAACATTTTACAAATCAAACATCAAACCACTATTGTTAAAATAAAGGATGTAAATTTGAAAACTAAAAGCAACGATGTTTTTTGCCCGTAATAATACAACAAATGATTGTACATAAAAACAATGATGTTTTTTGGTATATTTTAAATGTATTATTTATTTCAAATCTGCACAACAACACAGTCTTATGATCTAATAGGCCTATTTTCTCAATAATATTGATGACAGTTGTATCTTCACATTACTTAAACCCCTTTTTTTAAACAAACTCAAACTACGGTATGTTGTTCGAACCTCGGACCTCTGATGCGTGTTTCTTCTTCTCCTCTTCGGAATCTGTTTTCATAAACCAGGGAAAGCTGGCAGGCTGCTGAACGTCAAGAAGCTGGCAGGACCTTGTACGGAATTTTTTTACACCACTTAGTGCTTCATGTACTTTGATACAGGGATGAAAAACAAACATGAAAACTGAACAAATAAAGAGAAATCTGAGGGAAAGTGAGAATCAAAGGCCTGTTCTCCCCCAGACCCACACTGTGAACCCCCACTGTGAATGGGGTTAGATACCGGAGCGGAGCCAGATCCAACAGAGTGGACACATCGCTCCATCACATCCTGGATGGACACTCTGTCTTCATCCATCTCTGAGATGGAGACAAACACAGCCTTGCACATGCTCTGTGTGTCTTTATGTGTCCCTTTGTGTGTGTGCGGACATTTGTGTGTATGTCTCAATGTCTGTGATTTACAATGCAGCGGACAGTAGTAGCTGTCACGTCAATTCAAAAAGTGTTGTCTTAAAGTCTAGCCAGTAGCTCTCTCTCTCTCTCTCTCTCTCTCTCTCTCTCTCTCTCTTCTCTCTCTCTCTCTCACACACACACACACACACACACACACACACTTTCACAGTGTGTTTGACCCAACACATGCTCTCCAGATGTTAGTGAACATTCCTGAAGGTCTCATCACACTTGTGGACATTTTATGTCTCCTCACACCGTCCTGACACTGTCACAGTCCAGTTCTTGGTTTGTTTAAAACGAAAGCAGCAATGAACAAACAGGAAGTCCATTCCACCTCAGGACTGACACACAGGCCAATAACTCTTTGTTTTCTCATCTAAAAGCATGACATTTGAGGCTATCTGCAACATTTGGGGTAATTCATGAAACACTCTGAACTGCTGCCAACTGTCGCAACAAGGAGACAAAGTTATTCAGCAGGTATTTTTAAAGGTAAAACAAAATACTGATTCCTAAAAGTAATCTGGTCTCTAATCAGTGTTTCATCACAAAAAGACACATATGAGAAGTTACACAGCAAATGACACAATACCATCCCCATAGTCATGCTTATTACTCATATCATACAATTTCTTGCTGAGTAATTTGTATTTATTTTAACCGACCTCAGAGAGTTGGTTCACTAGCACAGGTTCACTCCGCCATCATACACCAAGTCTGTTCTACATAGTTTGAAAGTGACAGTGTGAAGGTTTGACAGCATTTTCCATTGTGCACGGCAACTAACTGATATTAAATTAAACTGGTCATTTGAACGTAGCCCTACACATGTTTATCGAAGAGCTAAAGCGGCTGTCAAGCGTGTGTCTTCCCTGGAAAAGGGTATTAGAAACATTGAGGGACATTTGAATGCAAATTCTGATATTTGACAACTTTTAGGAACAAAAGAGATTGACCTAGAATTAGTCCAACATCGTTTTGTTCGTGGCAGTGTGTTGACGGTGTTGCATCAGTTTGATGGATAAGCAGGAATCTGAGGTGGACAGTCATGTCTGAGGGTTCAACAAGGGAGGGATTGTTGAAGTGAGAGCATTTAGAAAGAAAGTGAGAGGAGAAGATTATCAATTAAAAAGTTATCCTCACCCAGACCCATCAGTCTGTATGTTTCCTGAGAGCTAGCCAGCAACGGACGCCTTCCTAACTAATTCCGAAGAATACAAGAAGCTCCAAATACAACAGAATAGGGGACACGATAAAGTGAGCTCGGACACCGGAGCGCTTGTTGACATTTTGGGGATTATAAAGTTAGCCAACTGTCCCTGTCACAGGGAACGTACCTACAATGTACGTTTTATCGGCTTATTTTAACATCAAGATTCAACTGACCAACACTTACAGTTATAAAACAGTCTGACTCTGCCAACAGACACAGTTGGCCCAACATCAACAGGCGCTGACGGGTGTGCATCACTTTTTAGGGGACCGATTCTGCCGTTTTTTTTGCGTTTTTTTTATTTGCAGCGTTTTGTTTATGCAGCGATTTAAGTAAACGCTGTGAATGTTTCATCATGTTGGTGAAGATATTTGCATCTGTTTTGGCACATTTGTGGGACTTTTTTGCATCGTTTTTGAAAGTGTAGCGTGCAGCCCTTGTAGCGTGTTTGCCCTTTGGCGTCAGCCACCGTAGAAAAAGCCCTTTGTGTCGTCTGCTCTTGAAGTAGCTAACCAAATGTTATAATTGATTCATTCATTGTTATGATGAGTGTATTGTTCAGACGTTATGGGATATCTGCCAGTATCAAGGTGTAATCAGCAGTATTACATTCGCCCGGGTGAAATGACACAGCCATTAGAGGAAGTTTGCATGTTGGAGTGGATTTAACTTAGAACAAGCTGTGTGGTATCCCACAAGTCCAGGAAGTGAAGGTGATTTTTCTGGATCAAGGTTTATTTAATTGATACAACCAAGCTTAGCCGGGGTTTCCCCTTCGCCGCTGCTCGCTGAGTCCACCACACAACATCGTAAATTCACCCCCAGGCTCCCTGCAGACACACGAGAAGGACAGGCAGTACAAAGTCCTGAGGATATTGGTCTTCACACCTCACTCACTGCGTAACCAAACATCCTGAAACTATAGAAAAGAAACAGGAGTCTGTCCTGAAACTCTGCCAATACATTTCAGACGTGACAGATTCTTATCGCAGGTGGATGCACCGGAGACTCATTACAGCAGAAACCACAGACATTGCACTGCATGACTTTTATTTTGAAATCCACCGTGCACCATCCCCAGCAGGTGCTCTGTGTGTCATCATAACAGAGGCAATGTTACTTGCGGAAATTAAGATAAGATAAGGAGGAACTTTAATGACACTTGAAGGGGAACTGGGTCAGTGCAAACAGACAAAGGATATGGCAATATAAATGAATCATAACAGATGAGCAGGGGGAAAAAAACAAAGCAGGAATAAATAAAAGAAATGGAAGGATCATGTAAACATCATTTATTTATTAGAAGTGGATCAATGAAAGAGAATCACCTGAGCCAGGGATTAGAACCATCAACCTTTTTAGAGATGTGCTCCTGACCTTTGACCTGCTGTTCCACTGCTTTTTATTCTCCGCCATGCATCTGCTGCGTCTGTGGCCTTGTTTGGATCAATACTGTCCTCCCTGTCCCCCACACACACACACACACACACACACACACACACACACACACACACACACACACACACACACACACACACACACACACACACACACACACACACACACACACACACACACACAGCAGCAGCAGGTTAAATGTAATCAGGCTCCTCCTCTGTGTTCCTCTCTCAGGCCAGCAGTTTTATCTCTGCCTTTTTGCAACACCCACGGCCAACGGAGCAAAGTCCAACAGCTTATCAGACTCTGATGGTCACTGGCTCTCTGTCTGTCTGTCTGTCTGTCTGTCTGTCTGTCTGTGAACCTGTCTGTCTGTCTGTCTGTCTGTCTGTCTGTCTGTCTGTCTGTCTGTGAACCTGTCTGTCTGTCTGTCTGTCTGTCTGTCTGTCTGTGAACCTGTCTGTCTGTCTGTCTGTCTGTCTGTGAACCTGTCTGTCTGTCTGTCTGTCTGTCTGTGAACCTGTCTGTGAACCTGTCTGTGAACCTGTCTGTGAACCTGTCTGTCTGTCTGTCTGTCTGTCTGTCTGTCTGTGAACCTGTCTGTCTGTGAACCTGTCTGTGAACCTGTCTGTGAACCTGTCTGTCTGTCTGTCTGTCTGTCTGTCTGTCTGTCTGTGAACCTGTCTGTCTGTGAACCTGTCTGTGAACCTGTCTGTGAACCTGTCTGTGAACCTGTCTGTCTGTCTGTCTGTCTGTCTGTGAACCTGTCTGTCTGTGAACCTGTCTGTGAACCTGTCTGTGAACCTGTCTGTGAACCTGTCTGTCTGTCTGTCTGTCTGTCTGTCTCTCTGTCTGTCTGTCTGTCTGTCTGTCTGTCTGTCTGTCTGTCTGTCTGTCTGTGAACCTGTCTGTGAACCTGTCTGTGAACCTGTCTGTGAACCTGTCTGTCTGTCTGTCTGTCTGTCTGTGAACCTGTCTGTCTGTCTGTCTGTCTGTCTGTCTGTCTGTCTGTGAACCTGTCTGTCTGTCTGTCTGTCTGTCTGTCTGTCTGTCTGTGAACCTGTCTGTCTGTCTGTCTGTCTGTCTGTGAACCTGTCTGTGAACCTGTCTGTGAACCTGTCTGTGAACCTGTCTGTGAACCTGTCTGTCTGTCTGTCTGTCTGTCTGTCTGTGAACCTGTCTGTCTGTGAACCTGTCTGTGAACCTGTCTGTGAACCTGTCTGTGAACCTGTCTGTGAACCTGTCTGTCTGTCTGTCTGTCTGTCTGTGAACCTGTCTGTGAACCTGTCTGTGAACCTGTCTGTCTGTCTGTCTGTCTGTGAACCTGTCTGTGAACCTGTATGTGAACCTGTCTGTGAACCTGTCTGTGAACCTGTCTGTCTGTCTGTCTGTCTGCCTGTCTGTCTGTCTGTCTGCCTGTCTGTCTGTCTGTCTGTCTGTCTGTCTGTCTGTCTGTCTGTCTGTCAAACTAACTGACTGTCATTCTGCAGCTACTTGTCCAATGATATTACAGCAAAAGTATAACAATCCTGCTTACAACATTGTGCAATTTCAAATCAAGGAAAGACCCTGAAATGAATGATCAGTATCATCAACCAAATCCCAGTTATGAAAATATCAATAATATCAATGTCCACTTGTGGTGATATGATGTGTGTGTGGGTGTGTGGTCCCTCACTGCATCTGAGTGTAGCAGCCAAAAACATGTTCTGCAGCTCTCCATGTGCTCTCCTAACAGGATTGAGATTGTGTTTGTTTTTTCTGTCATGTGATCAAATTCATAATGTCTGCTTTTACATCAGTAAAAGTATTTTATTTCCCTGCAAAAGGAAAAATAAATGTGAAAAGAAACTATCAATATCTCTTCAGATCCCAGGGGATGACTTTAAATCTAATAAAATGTAAATAAATAAAATTACAAAATTACCAAAATCTTCACTTTCAAGAATTGAACCCAAGAAATACATTTATTAATATCGAAAGATCTGTGCTTCATCTTCTTCTTTACAAGCGATCTGAATGTTTCTCTGTCTATTTACAACTCTTTGTCATTGACTGTGTAACGTAACATGTAATGTATAATAAGAATAATAAAAACACAAGTCACAATTATTCAAAGTAAATTATAAAATTACTTAAATGTTTATAAATGCCTGTGAATTATTTCTTAATTGGTTAATAGACTAAGCTGTTCTTGTATAAACTGTTTGCTAATGAATTTGTAACAAAATATCATATTTTATAAACTATTTACATTAATTTAAAACTGAACTAGTAAACTTGTGAAATTAATGTAAGCAACTTCAAAGTGCAATATTCCCCCTTGAATTTTAGGGGAGTAGAAAAAAGTGGCTTAAAAAGAAAATACTCATGATTATACTTAAGTACATGTACTCAGTCAAATCTAAGCCCTGGTTATGATGAGTGTATGTGTTTTTTACGTTATATAATTAAATAGTAAGACCTTTTGAGATACATTTAACTTGTAACAGATGCTACATACATTAACCACATGTCAAATGGAGGTCCAACATCAATAACAGACTTTTATGTTCAAAATGCAAATTTGCTGTGAGATCAGGCTCAGATCTTGAGTGCCTGTCTCACTGCCTGCCTGTCTGTCTGTCTGTCATCTCACACTGTATTCAGCTGAAAGGGAGAGTAGAGCCTGAGGGGAACTGAAAGTGCTCCCTCCTCTCTCTCGCGCCTCCATCACTCCCTCCCTCTCCTCAGGCAGTAACCAGAGTAAACAGAACATCCACCTAACAGGATCCAGGATGCACCGCCTCATTTGCATGGTACATCTTGAAAACACGCACCACCCTTTCTTTCTTTCTTCCTTTCTTCCTTTCTTCCTTTCTTTCTTTCTTTCTTTCTTTCTTTCTTTCTTTCTTCCTTCCTTTCTTTCTTTGTCAAAGTCAGTTTAGGTAAAATATGTCTGTTTTTCCCACAGAGTGTGCAGCATCTAAAAGCATCGCCAAGAGGTTTTAATATGATGAAATAAAGAGCAACTTTGAAATACTGTACAGTATCAAACATATAATCAGGGTTGTGCATGTTACTCCCATTCCCTCCAGAACAAGACAACAGTAATAGTACAAACAAGACAACAGTAATAGTACAAACAAGACAACAGTAATAGTACAAACATGTTGAAATATCAGATAAAAAAACAATTAAAAACAAATAAACAACAATAATGAAATAAATATATAAGTAATAACAGTCGAGATATTATCAATATTGACAAACTATTAACTTTATAAGATTTTTATTATACATCAATACATCAGATTTTTTCATGTGACTTTGATCTGAGCAGAGGAGCTGCTCAGGTGTTCATGCTAGCAGCTAGCATGAGCTGCTCAGGTGTTCATGCTAGCAGCTAGCATGAGCTGCTCAGGTGTTCATGCTAGCAGCTAGCAGCTAACCGGTAGCCTTGCTGTCGACACCAGCCTGAGGGCGGCTGCCATCACTGGAGCCAACGGAGAGACTGTTGCTCCTCAGGTAGAAAATATTAGTTCCGGTGAAAATGACAATAGTGTCGCCCTCTCACAGATCTTAAGGACTCCCTTTAAAGCAGTTTTCCATCTACAAAGCCAGCCGATGATTATGCAAAACTCGACACAAACTGATCCAGACGATGATAAGATCTTATCTATGGGAAGCCTTTCCGACTAAAACAGTTTCTCTCACTGTAACTGTGTCACACCTTCCAGGGAAGAAATATCACTTCAAAATAGCGAACTCTATTCAAGGGCTTCTTTTGAATCAGGAGGATTACTTGAACTGAATACAGACTACTGTAATAGAACATCCATAAGTGAACTTCAACCATTAGAACCACTACTGCAGGTCTGTATCCTCAGGAATTATATGAAGTCTGAAGGAAACCTCAACATTTAGATCTAATGACATGTGACAGATCCTCAATTAAAGTTCTCTTTTGGTAACCACAATCCATTTCCTTTGTGCCTTTAACCTGACCAAAACTATAAATAAAGCGTTGTCATGTTAAAAACCTGTTTGGTGTTGTAGCTGGGGTGTCAGCCTGTCAAACCCCTTATATGTCATTCTGGAGGATGTTTGTCATCGCAGAATCTATAAAACCTTTCAGAATATTGTAATTCAAGTGATTTGACAGAAACTAAAGATCTGAACTTCCACTTGGTTACATTTGTTAGGCTATAATAAACTAGCCTATAATAGAGACTTACGCCAATCACAGGTCAATTCAGACAGAGGGCGTTCCTAAAGGTTAGTGGTTTACTAATGCAGATGTGCATGCACGTTCCTTCAGATGAGGAAAGGGAGATTGAGATTTAAAAAAGAAGCGTTGTTATTCTATCATTGACAATAACTGCCCACACTGCAAAGAAACCCAAACGAAGGAAGACTTAACCAAACGAGAATCTGACAATATCCGGCAAATGTTTGAGGGATGGAGAGAAAATGTTGCTATTATATATCCTTAGCCTTCTGCTAACCATAACCTACGGTTAGCAGAGAGCTAAACTATTAGAAACATCTCTGAAGTGCAGGGTGCTGAAGCCAAAGACCACAGATACTTTATCATTTTCGTCTAGTACACTTCCTTTTTTGAATCTCCGTGCCAGACTCATTTCAAACAAGTTGCTGGTGCTTGAGATCTGTTTGGCTCATCAGCCACTAGCTGATCATCTAAAGCTGTATCTTTTTTTAAATGATCAATGACCTCTCATTTGTTTCTCTAAACTGTGCGGATTTGACAACCTTTAGTATGACTTAAGACCCATTTTGTGTATGTGGTGCAGTAATGATACAGATGTAATGAGTAGCATCATTGCGCTGTGTTTTTATGTATTGTGTCCTTCCCATACAAGTCAGGTAGCTAATATATAGATCTGCTACATTACTTGTTGTTGGACACTTTTACCCAAAGCGACTTACACACACTCAATACTGAGGGGTTAGCCCAAGGACACAGCGACATGCTGACTGTAGTGGGGATTGAACCTGATCTGAAGATAAGCAAACTGCTGATTTTAGGATTTACATTTTACATGTATGAAAGTAATTTCTGCACTAAACCACGAGGCTAATGCCATAAACTTTGACAAATATCCTATGTTCAGCTGAGGCTTCTGTGGCCGTTTGTGACATCCAGACTTTTATCAGCAGCGGTATCTATTTCCTAAGAGTCTTGCATTTGGAATCTAGGTCAGCTGAGGGTCACAGATTTCAACTGAAAGGTTATAAATGTAAGGGTCAAACTAACGTTTTTAATTCCCCCTTTGTTGCTGAAATGGTTCCCCTCTAACTGCTGCTAACAGCCACAGTGTGTTATCTGTGGATCGACTCTAATCTGTTTCTTCATGAGAAGCTGGGCTGAATGTGACCACTATCAGCGGGTCACCTGATTACTGAGGGGACGTATCGGAGTGACATTTTAGAGTTAGCCAGGTTAGTCATACCTGGAGCAGCCTGGTGTGTGTGTGTGTGTGTGTGTGTGTGTGTGTGTGTGTGTGTGTGTGTGTGTGTGTGTGTGTGTGTGTGTGTGTGTGTGTGTGTGTGCGTGCATGCGTGCGTGCGTGCGTGCGTGCGAGTGTGCGTGTGCGTGTGCGTGTGCATGTGCGTGTGCGTGTGCGTGTGCGTGTGCGTGTGCGTGTGTGTGTGTGTGTGTGTGTGTGTGGGTGTGTGTGTGTGTGTGTGTGTGTGTGTCTTTGTAGCTGTGGAGACCATATCAGGCGGGTGCTCGCCTATCTTATCAAGCCAACTGCTCTGAAGGGACTATTGTGTGCAAGGTGACGAGCTCCCTTAGATTCCCACAAAAAATCTCACTAAGGTGTGTGTGAGTGTATTAAAAAACCCACATAGTATTCAAAAAAGCTTGAGTTTCTGCAGCGACAGGTACCGTTATGTGTTTTTTAGCATCGTGACTTGGTGATGGAAACTGCAGGTAAACAATGAGACTGTAGTTTATGTATGTGCGTGTCCTTTAAAGCCTCTGGGCTACAGTTGCTGGGCTTGACGTGACAGAAGAAAATGCAGCGACAAGTTTGTGACAACGTAGGGCTGGGTAAAACAAACCTGCAGGGACTGACAGGCAGACAGGTAGAGAGACAGACAGGCAGTCAAGTAGACAGGCAGGAGGGGGGGGGGGCAAAGGAAGGCAGCTGCAGGAACCAAGATCAATACATTCCCTTTTTTTTCCTGCAGATGTTTCAAAGCATTATAAAGACATGATCTGCTTTATTCTGCATACATACTCGTTATATTACACAGAGGGCAGTGGTGGAAGAAGTATCTTGTATAGTCAAAGTAATAACACCACAGTGTAGAAATACAATGTCACAAGTAAAAGTACTGCTTTCACAATGTTACAAAGTACAAAAGTATTAGCAGCAAAATATACATAAGTACCAAATCCAAAAGAAGTCCTTATCCTAAATGGCCATTTTTAGAATAATATATATTTGATTATGTTATAACTAGTGATGCATTCATGTGGCTATCATTTTGATTTAGCAGCTGTTAAAGGATGAGAACACATTGATACATGTTCATACTACAAGGTATCTCCATCCATTCATTTTTATATTAATAGAATTAACCTGCAAAACTATTGTTTTCAAATGAATGTTGTGAGTAAAAAGTACAATATATGCTGCCAAAATGCAGTAAAATTATAAAGTTACATAAAATGGAAATACTCAAGTAAAGTACATGTACCTCTTAATTGTACTTAAGTATAGTACTTGAGTAAATGTACTTCCAAACACTGACAGTGGGATATAACAGACGTTTGTTTAAAGACTCCTCTGATGTTTACAGGAAGAGATGTTTTTCACACTGAAAAAACTGAAACATTGACTTGAATTAAATATATCATGTCAACAGGTTTCACATAACTGTATTATGTTAGTTGAAAGCAATAATATTAAGTTTAAATCAAATCTACTAGGTTCAACCTAATATTATTCTAACTAATCTAATCAATTATGTGACATTTGTTGACAGTTTTTTCAGTGCATGTTTACAGTTTGTTTGGTATAACAAAAAAGGATCTGAGAGAAAGACCTTGCTTCCACTGTTTGGACCGGGTCAGCGGCAGGTCAGTGGTTTTTGGAGCGGTCCGGGCCTCGCTGTGCGGCCCGGACTGCAGAGTTCTGCTTTGAGGCTCTCAGCGTGATCCAGCCGTGTTTAGTCTACCAGTCCTACATGTCACACACCACAGTCATTTGGTCAGGAGCTGTTTCAACAAGACGCTGCTATTCCTCGCCAGACAGGTGAAGAAGAGTTGTGATTGACTGATCGACCCGAGGAGTCACGAGGTCCTGTCAGCAGCTCTGCGTGATCTGTAACCGGACATTTATTTGACTTTTCAAAATGTTGTGCAGAGGTGACGAAAAAGTTTGTTGCAGAATATTTGTAGAAGATGACGAAACGCTTTCAAAGTACGAAAAAAGCGATTTGGAAGAGATTATTTTGATTTGAATATTCTACAAGTCTTACCTAATTTTACATGTTAAAACCTGAAAGAGTTGGTCTCTTTTTATGATTTTATTTTGTGAAAGTAAGCAACAAACTAAGCTTGTGATAAACCTTTGCCCAAAAAATTCACTTTATTTACGGTGAAACAATTGTTGTTTCATTTGGCTTGTGACCTCACCGACAACAAACACTGATTGAAAGAAAAAAAACACAAGCAGCATTTCTTCCCACATTTTTTGCCTTTTTAATAAGAAAAAATGAAACATGAATCATTTAAATCACATTTAAACCAACAGAAACAACAACAACAAAAAACTATATATTATATCAGCACACTTCCAAAGTTTGAAAAGCAACATTGCTTAAATAAAAGACATTTCTCTTTTGAACTAAAAGAAAAAGGACATCATGTGACCTGAAACTTCTGCTGTTTATCAGAATAATCCTTCAATAGGTGGTCCATACATTGATCTCTGATCAGATCAGTAGTCATTTGAAGAAAAGGCACTTTTTTTGGACAGTGAGGGTTATTTGACACCCATTTAAATTGTTACACGGATCCCATTGAGCTGATGCATTGACATTGTAGAGGGGGTGTTCCTAAGTATTGTTGTAACACACACACTATCAGCCCACCTGGCCAGTGGGAGCTCCATAGTGCAAAGTACTGTATGTAAATCCTCCCATAGTGCATCTCTCCTCCCCTCCGACTGTTTAAGTAACTGACTGAACTCCCCCATGCACCGCACCAGCTATCTGCTATTCCAAATGTTACAGTCTGTAGAGAAGCATTTGGGTTTAATGCTCTCCTATAGGTAACAAAAACATTGACACAACATGTTTTTTAGTCTTCACCACAGTTACTCTGCCTCGAGCCTTCTCTGTGCTCCATCGAGGACAAAATGGTCTTCTTCATATCAACCAAAATAACAAACCATTTTTAAAAAGTACAGGATTCATCAGCTTCATTTACATTGATGAATGGGACAGAAATGATGGACGTGTGAAATGCTGTAACACAAAAATAAGTTGTCTCCCACTGCAGTAACACCTGCCTGAAGCAGTAACCTGAAACTCTCCGTCTTTGGATTTAAGAAACCCTATCGTGGGTTATGACTGGTCAACAGAGCGCTATACAAGATATATTAAAATGTCTTCCCTTTATAAATAAATGCAAATATCCTTTTCCCCCCCACATTACCTCTATTTACATTTTGTACAAAGCCAGTTTCAGCGTGTACAGTGCTCGTGCAGAGACAGGATCTGACTTCTGTATCGACGCACACACAGTCACCAAAGTCTTCGTCAGTTAGGACTTCCTACCATCCAGGTACACTTTTCTGTCCTCCATGTAACCAACCAGTCTCCATGTTCTGCAGAGCTGGTCGAAGAAAAAAACTGTTCTTTGGTCCCTCAAACATGGCAGCCATTTTAGATGTGAGTCTCTGCCGAGGCCACTGGACGGGAGCCAGAGAGGGAGAGAAAGAGGAAGATAAAGAGAGCTGCGGTGTCCATTTTAGGCAGAGGGAAAGAGAAGTCTCCATCGTGGCTCACTTCGATAGACGTGTGTGTGTGGGGGGGGTGAGTGTCCATATTAGGAGGCGTTGAGCACCGAGCGGCTGTACAGAGTTTGGTAGTAAGCGCCTGAGTCCATGGCGGTGGGCCCCTGGCTGTCATAGATCTGCTTGGCCCCCACAGGAGAGCCGTTGGCGTAGTTGTTGTAGGCCATCACCTGGTCCTGGTAGGACTTGAGGTCCATCTTCTGCTCGTTGGACATGAGGTTGGTGATGGAGAAGGGGTGGTTGAAGTTGTAGTGGGGGTCTAGAGACTTGAGGGTGTCGCTCTGCAGGTCCATGTGCTGCTGCATGGTGCTGGGCAGGAGGTGGCCACTGCCCCCCACTAGAGACTGGGAGTGGAGGAGCGGGTTGGAGGAGGTGGAGGCTGAGATGGACAGGGAGGACGAGGTGGAGGAGGAGGGTGGCAGGGAGATGGGGGGGCTGTGGAGGTGTGAGGAGGACAGGGACGGGCAGTCCAGAGGAGCCAGGGAGTTCCGGGTGTGCGGCTGGTCTTCTGAGTTGTCTGAGTGGGCTGAGTCAGCGCCCTCCGACCCCCCTGTGGGGCTGTGATCCTCCCCCAGGTGGTCTCCAATGTGGCCTCCTTTCCCCTCCTGGTTCTTCGCTTTCTTTGCCAGCTTCTCCTCGATCTTGAAGCGTTTCTGGCGCCTCAGGTAGCAGCCGTTCTCGAACATGTTCCCTGACTGCGGGTGGAGGGTCCAGTAGGAGCCTTTGCCCGGCTTGTCCGGCGAGCGCGCCACCTTCACAAAGCAGTCGTTGAAAGAGAGCGAGTGGCGGATGGAGTTCTGCCAGCGCTGCTGGTTCTCGCGGTAGTAGGGGAACAGCTCCATGATCCACTGGTAGATCTCGTTAAGGGTGAGCATCTTGCTGCCGCTTTGCTGGATCGCCATGGTGATGAGGGAGATGTAGGAGTACGGCGGCTTGGCGTGGGTCAGTGAGCGCCGGTAGGGCTTCGGGGGAATCTCCTTGGGCCCGGGCCGGCTCGCAGTGGGGGGGTACCCCAGCTGGCTCATGGACTGGCCCATGTTCTGGTAGTGGGATAGGGAGCACAGGGAGCCTGGGGCAGCGCTGCCCAGCTGGTGCAGGGGGCCCGAGCTGAGGGAGGACGCCACCGGGGAGAGGGGCATGTGGCCGGGCCCGGAGCCCATGGAGGCCAGTGGGGAGCTGCTGAGGCTGGAGCTCGGGTACGCCAAGTTCATTCCTGCGGGGGAGGCGGTGGCTGGGTTCAGGTTGATGTAGTTGTTGATGGAGCCCATGGTCATGGAGCCCAGACCGGAGTTCATGGTGCTGGCAGGGGAATACATCTGGAGGAAGAGAGGAACACAAGAACATCTGGTTAATTACAAACAAAACACAGATGACATACTTAAATAAAATGATAAAATATAAAGAAGTATCTCGGTCTTTTATTTATTTTGCATTTAGAAACCAAATAACACTAAATTCTATAGCCTGCTATTTATTGAAATAAGAGCATTTAAAGTAAATGTGTAAATGTGAGAGCAAAGCGTTTTGACTCTATTCAAAAAGCGACTCCTTATCAATGCACAATGAGGCTCTCAGTGCGCGGAGAGGACATGGATTTCACACAGCGATGTTAACCTGAAATGCGTAAAAAGCGCGTCACGGCGTCTCCTTCAGACGGCCTCCTCCGCTGATTCCATGGAAAAACCAAGTAAACCACTTTTTAAACTCAAGTGGAGGAATTTGATTGTTCTATATATTTTTTTATGTTTATCAAGGACGAATAATTCCAGATTTTTTCTTTGACAGAAAGTTAAAAGTAGGCTATTTTAAAATCCCAGGCAGACAGGAGGTCCCTCGGCCCGCTCTCTGCTCGCTGGTTAAATATTATCAGACTCTTTCTTCTCGCTAATTTCATCAGGGAGAGGTGAGAGCTGAAGCTGCTGATGGAATTAACTCTAATTGAATTAGTGAGAAAAAAAGTGTCGTTACATTTACACCTGAATTGTTGCAACACTTCCGCGGCAGCATGGAATCAAAAGAATAACCTCTTTTTATGAGCAAAAGCTCTTTTCTTTTCATTTTTCGTATTGTTTTAGTTATGATTTGTATTTATATTATGTCCCAATCATTACATTCAATTGAAACTTCGAATTAACAGTTGGTAGGCTTGTGAAAAAAAAAAACACTTAGCGTTCTTCTATTTTTCTTCTTTTTCAATGGTCTTTGTTTATATATTTTCTTTTACTGAATAAGAAATAATATTGGGTCCGATTATGGGCTTTTTCTTCTGATAGTCATTACCCCTGTTAACATGTTTTATTATTATAGCCATGGGAAAATGTGCATCTTGATATTACATGTCTCTGTTATAACATATATTAAAGTATTACGGTAGGCCTAATAATACAATATGTTCTCGGGATAGTAAGATCTGAATGTAAATCATTTATTTTTAAACAATTTATCAAAAGATTCCAGCTGTTTTACGCACAGAGTCTTGCTGTAAAAGTCCGCAAATAAAATGGTGTCTTTTCTTTTTCACAGGCATTAAAACCCTTAAACTCATGCCGCTGTTAAGAACACAAGGAAATAAAAACATATTGTTATTGCTGATATATTTGACTGCATGGTGAACGTGTCTTTACCTCGCTGGCCTCGCTGTAGAAAGTATTCCACTCAGGTAGATCATGTGCTTCCATCTTCACAGAGCTCAACATCCCCAACACAAGTCTTTGGAGGAGAATCAAGTTTCTATGACCGTTCTTTTATCTAGAAAATAAATATAAAATCCTTCACAAAATTGGAAGTTTTCTGGGGGAAAAAAATCCCAAAGCAGACAGATGTCTCCTTTTGCCAAGAAACGCGGAGAAAATATCTAGGAAGAATCAAAAGTTCGAGAAATGAGATGGTGTGACGCTCTGCTCCTGGGAATAATAGAGTCAATATTTCTTATTGGTCAGGCATCCATTGTTTCATAACATATTCTTGTTATGTCTGCAGATGTTCTGGTGGCCCGTTTCTTCCTGTCTGGGGGCCTCGGGACGCAGCGTGCAGGCGGAGGTGTAGCGCGCAAATACAGCAGAGGGACCTGAACGCCTCTTCTTATAGGGAGCCGAAGGGGCCCGCCCCACTCCTGACATTTCAATACCGTGTTAGGATCCAGGAAGGGCCCCGCAAAAAGGCCGATGTGGCCCCCTGGCGTGCTGTATATTGGCCGGCGGCTGCAGCGGGGCCACCCGGACCTGCGACCGTCCCATAATCCTTCAGTTCCCAGCTGAGGAGAGTTTTTTCCTTTTAAAATAGCAGCAAAGTTCCCATTAATTGCTTTTATTGGTATAATTTAATGTTTACCAAATGATTAGGGATTTAATTACATTACATTCATTACGTCATCATGACACAAAATCACATCACTTGCTCAAAAAAAGAAAATGATACCGAAATACGAGAAATACATTAATCAAAGAATAACAAAGTTGATGAAAACTGGTTGTCATTCAATAATATTGCATCCCCACTCATACTTGTAAAACAACACATAAACAAACAACCCCCCCCCCCCCAAACACACGCTATTAACATGCTTTCAAGTTAATAATCAAACCGGTTTTGATTATATATTTGTTCTATAAATGGGATCAATTAAATACTTTGCCCAAATGATGCAATGGTGCTTCCTTTCAACCATAACACATTCATTATTTTTCAATTGTATTCTGCAGCTTTGGAAATACAATTACATTTCCAAAAAGGAAATGATACGACTTGTTCCACATAATATTGCATTTTTGGAACAAATACTATCTTGAATACGTTTTTGGTAAAGAGAGTCTGTTTTGTGACGTGTCTGCGTGGGTTCGTCTGTATTTGTGTGTTTTGTGTGTTGAGGGGGTGAAAGTTGTTAATTCCCTCGGCTATCACTTCTATGAACCCAGCCTACAAACTGAATATGAATGTGTTGCGTTCTTTGAGGGTTTAATTGGAGCAACCGCCAAACTTATTACATGTTCTGGGGTTAGATAGTCAAATATTTTCCTAATTCTCAGATAGTCAGGGAAATATTTGAATATCAGAACATCAGAGATCCAATCAGAGAACCCCTCGAGGTTCCCACACTGATAATAACCCTTCACATACTGATGCATTCTGCCACACATGTGCCACTGCAATAAAGTAAACTCACCATCAACATTTAAAGGTACACACATACACTGAAAGGAAGCAGTTCTCTTGGATCAATCGTGCGTAATTGTGACCATTTTCCATGGGAACCTTTTCTCTCCAAAGAGGCCTTCGCGGCGCGCCGTCGCAGAGAATCATAATAAATAATGAGATCCTGTAATGCATATAGCCCTGGCTCCTGTGTGCTGGAATACACATCGGCCTGGCTGCAGACGGAGGCCTGTGAATGTCAATGCCTCTGCCTAATGGCCAGTCAATGGACATGTAATTGATGCGCAGGCGGGAGGGCGACGGGATTAGACTGTGAGAAAAGATCTCGAGGAAATAAGAAATAACAGGAAGGCACATGAGCGCGCAGATGCACCAACACAAGCATCACCCGGTGCATTTTATATCTGTAAAGTGTTTTCATGTTAAGACCATGATTGGTGCATCTCTTGCTTTGGTCGTGTTGCCTTCACGGGGAAAAATATTGAGGATTAAATCCATTTACAAATCAACCAGAGGACGATTTTCTTATTATTTACCATCAAATGATCAGCCATCATGTGTCCTGCCTTTTTATAAAATGGTGGTTCACTGGCTGATCCTTTGATGGTAAATAATAAGAACATCGTGTATAGCTATATATAGGCCTATACACAACATATAGCCATAATCAGAGGTATTCTCTGCAGGCCATCACTCGGCGAGTATCGCCTGTTTGCAAAACGCAGTCAGATCGATTAACACTTGGAATGAGCTAACACCTCAGTGTCTGTAATGATGTAATTAAGCCTGGGAGAGGAGCTTTCTTCATGCTTAAAGCTGTGACTTCCAGTTTATGATCATCATAATCATCATAACGAGTACACAAACAATAATGACAAACAACATATCAAGTAGTTTGAGGGATTGATTCGCCTGTGTGAGGTACATTTCTACAGAAGTTATACCATTTGGTTTATGTGATATATTTAAAAACTGAACAGATAGATTCAAGCAAAGGATGGTCCTCTAAGTAAACAACCTAACCCTAACCCAAGCTTATATTAATGTTTTATCCATTCTGACAGCAGAATTAATTCCCATATCAGCAACCAACAGGTCTTTAACCACAATTCTAAAACAAAAACTAAACTCCAACACAGGAGTTTCAAAGCTTTACATAAATAGAAATGTGTTGCCTTCAGGGGATTGTGGGTCTGCTCTCCTGGAATACACTAATTACTACTTCCGGTGATTATAGAGAATAACTGGAGAGTGGAGATGATGTTGTGTTGATTTTTTGTATTTATTTACTGTTATCTGATCGTATGATAATCATGCAATATGTGTTCAGATGGATGCTCTTTGAACAGGGTGTATTTACTTTTGTCCCACACACTGAGGGCTGAGCTCTGTATCTCGGCCATGACTCATCCAGCTGTCTCTAAATACGCATCTGAGGTTGGTGTAATGCTCCTTTAAGGTCCTCCATGTTCTCCAACACACATCCTCTCTGCGGGCCGCTTTTCATGCCAATGGGCCCTCCACCGTCCATTAACACCTCTATAATTGCTTTAACAAAAGCTGGGCTAATGGAGGAAACGACAGATCAGCCGAGGAGCAGGCGGCCGGTGGGGAGGAATAATTAACCCCCCCCCCCCCCCTCTTATTCTTCATGATAAAATGAGCGGCTTTATCACACAGAATTCATGACGTGGTGCCAGACAGACTCTGTTCTTTCAGACAGAATCAACACAAAAGCGCCACCTGGTGGCCAGAAATCAGAAAACCTGCAGAAGCTTTTTTTTCTCAAAAGTCTGGAAAGACTGAACAGTTGTCCTCGGGTCAAATTCAGCCTGTTCTTAAAATAAATAATATCGAAATTAAATAAGGGGTTATTTCATCTGATTGCAACAAAATAATAATTTCCAATAAATAAATGAAAATGTCTTTTGTGTCATATGTGCTGCCATTACATATTTGTATTGGTTTCAACACAGTAACTGACTAAACTATACCAGTCTGTGGTAATCCATCAAGATGTGATCCTCTGAGTTTAGTTAACATAATTCAACATTTTACCCTTTTAACTGAAAACCTAGCTTTCATTTTCTGTAAATTAGGTATATGGACCAAATAGATAAGCCACACCTGAATGAGTTAGAATGAAGTTGCCTTTAAAGGTATAACACATATTTACAATATGCTTAATAAAGAATCAAACCAGGACTAAATACAGTAACGGGAAGACACAAAACACAACGGTAAAGAAAATGAACTGAAATGCAATTCATTACACATACACTGATGCTCCTATGGAGTAACTGAATGTAACACCTGGATATTTCATTTGTAATAAACCATGTTGCATGTCCATGATGAAAGCCAGCAGGACCAAGTTCAAGACTCAATGGTTTGTATCACACATGGACTTCTCTGTGTTCTGTTAAAAAAGTAGCACATATTCTACAACTAAAGGATTAAATCTCCATTTGTGTTTAAAAATAACGCAAGCAAAGCAAGGTTAAAGGCCTGCACACAATGAAATACCTTTTTTTTTGAGAATGGTCATGGAAGTAGATACACTGGCAGAAGTGGTGTATCACATTACATCTGGTGTGGAGTTGACAGAGGAAGTGTGGGGAGGATCCATTTAAGTAAATTAACTAATACACAGATCACCTAAATTCAAAGAAAATAACACAATGTAACACATTTCACTTTTAACAAAAAAGGCACTATTTTCTGGTCTTGTCCTTGTTAGCAGGATATCTTTATTTGATATTGAAACATTTACAAATGACAGATTGGACCTGTGCATGTATGGTGCTGTTTGGTTGTTCTGATGCTTCTCTTGCACCGCCACATTGAGTACAGCAGACCCTTATTATCAGAGAGAATGATCCTCATGGAATTTGAGGCAGCACGCAAAGAGAACGTTTCAGAGGGAGCAGTTATTAAACCGATTAGCTGAAGTCCTTACTGTGTGATGCACTGTGGTGTTGGATACAGTTATGTCAAGTTAGGCTTTTTCTCTGGTTGTCTGGTTCCAATGTGGGTTGTGTACGTTTATTTCTTTACTACGTGACTTGATAACTTAAAAATAAGTAAATTATACTTATCAAATGCTATGATAGTACCTAAAAAATGGCCACAATTAATTTAAATAAAGTAATCCTAAGGCTGTGATGTGGAAAAAGTGAAGAGATCTTAATACTTTGAATGCTCTGAATATGAATGCCCCAAAATGTGTCATGAATGGGTCAGTGTACTGTGAACTCCACATGTCATTAAACATGTGTCCAAAATCAATTGTAGCTATGGTCCCTGTATCCAAGGTAATGCAAGATTACAAAATCAATACTGGACTTGTGTTCAGAGAATCAACTGAGCTCAATGAGAAATAAGATATTACGCTGGGTTTATCAGGAAATGTGTCTAGTAAAGTTTGTAATCAATCATTATTTAAGTCATGACACATTTGTATCTTGATGAAAGTTGTCCTCAGTATTTAACAGGACTAAATATTCAGCTCAAGAACGAGAAAAGAGGTGCAAGTTTCCATCCCGTTTATTCCTGGTTTCTATTTTGTACATGAAGCTGCAATAAAGCCAACAGATCTAGAGATGACACATAAAAAAGGAAGAGATGTGAGGAGAGACCGTATCAGGACAATGAATGGCTGGCCCCTTTACAAAGGCTCCGATCAAAGCAGAGCCGTGTGATGGCGACAGCAGGGACACAGGTTAATCATTGAGCAAACAATAAAAAAAGCCACTGCACTTCCCCTGAGGTTCCCAGACACACAAACAGACGGTAAACATTTAAAAAGGCACTTAACAAGGGATTGCATGACGTATCAGTGCATATTAAACTGAAATTCCACTTCTTCAAATACATTTTTTCTTCAACACACCTGATCTGTGGGATACTCTTATCAATATAACAGTATTTGCTGCATACTGTAGACTTTTAATATGAAATCCCATAATTACAGTAGACCACGTGGACCTGTAAACTGTAACGGCTTGATGAAGAAAAGATTTCCATAAAACATTTACATCCAGAAACATCAATTTGGGCGTACAGTTACCTTTGGTTTGTCTGTGCTTCTGTACTGTCGAGTACATGTAGAGCATAAAGAAAGAATCCCCCGAAAAGCTAATTTGTATAAAATGTGACCAATTTTGGATTGTTCAATTCATGAACATTCAATATTTGTACATTCTCTGGCAAAAAAAAGTCTGATTTACAGTATGTGTGATCATCCATGAATGGTTCTATGGATGTGAATGGAAAGCACATTCCAGAAGACGGTGATTTATTCAAATGAAGATAATTAATGTCACCATGTGCTGAGTTCAACCATGAAAATATATATATATATATTTTTAAATATGGACTGCGTTCCAATAATGTGATCGGAAGTCTTGTGTCCATTGGGAGAAACAACAATTCTGCTTTTAGGTGGATTCTAACTTTTAAAAGAACTAAATCTTTAAGAAATGATAAACAATCATTTTTAATTACAAACGTTTGCATATGACTAAGGATTGCACAAACTATTAGATCTATACAGTATATACTAACATTGAACATTCTAGTATAAAACAGTCCTAGGCCTATCAATAGATATCTTCAATATACATTCGGGGTAAAGCGTAGGCTGGGCTGGATCTTGTATGAAAGCAACATTTAGATACAGTTACACACACCGAGTCTCTGAGGCTGGTCTATGCTCCCACACACTCTCCTTTCTCTGCGTCACTGTCAGCTCTATTTAACGCCGACATAAAAAACAAAAAACACAAAAAGAGAAATGTCATTACTGGCATTATGTCCATATTTCATGTTGTTTTACAGGATTTTTTTTTACTATTTTCTAGGAAAAAAAAGGTTGTATGGCAGGACACAGATTCAGTCATATAACATTAAAACATATTACATCTGTCTTTCAAATTTAAGGTACACTTTTCATTATAACGGTCCATTTTATGGATTTTACGGTCAGTTGTTCACGTGAATTGCATTCGTAGTACGCACAAATGTTTTGTTTGGATCAAGCACTGGCAGAGACAATGGCTAGTTCTAACTGGTTTCCACTGCATGCTGCCGGCAAACATTTGATCATCAAGAGAAAGATATATAGAACAACCGTGGCTGCTATTTCAGTACAGCATTTGTGTTGGATTCCTCAAAATAAGCTTTTGTGCTTTCTGGCAAAAAACTGTGGACCATGGCTACTCTCTGTGAGTTTAAGAAGGGTAATTTGAAACAAAAAACATTGCTATACTGCTAACAAGCTACCTTCTGCTGCTATGCTAGCTACCTTTAGCAGATCAAATCAATGATAATGATATATGAATACACTGGTGAGTAGCTATATATAGAGTTCAGTAGTCCTGTTGGCACTGGTTGTTTCTTAAGGTGCTTATTCAACATGTAGTGAGAATATATTGAATGTCATTACAGCATTTTTAGAGTTATTGTAATGTAGTTGTAAGTTGTGTGGATTGTAGAAAACTCCTGTTGAAAAATATGTGTTGCTTCAGCCCATTGATTTCCAGCTGCTAACAGTAGCTAGCTGGCAGTGCTAATGTGGGCGTGATCAGTTGTTTCAACTGGCACAACTACAAGTAACTTGACAAAAAGTAGCCACTGCTGATTGGCCCTGAATATCTGATTCCAACAGTACATCATACAGGCATTTCAGGTCTGATCATTGATAGAATAGTCAATAGAATTTGGTGGTGTGAGTAGTTGGAGTCGAGACCTGTGAATGTTTTCTGAGCTGTGGTGCTTCTCCTCTGGATCTCTCAGAGCTCCATTGCAGACGCCTCCTTCTGGTATGCTGTGACTGTGGAGAAACAAAAAGCAAACCTAAAACATAGAATTACACCAAGTGACACCACCTACCATCAAAGCAGTGTGATCTAGATTAGCCAAATCTTGTTGAACATAAATAAATACAGTTACAACACTTCAATGAAAGAGATGTTGTCATGCAACATATATGCAGACTAATAATGTTTTATATCTTCCTCTCTAAAACCCCTTTATTCATTTATTTGTTCGTCTACATTTGTTATACCAATATCCCAAAAGACATTGGAGTAAACTAAGCTGCTTTCTCATGAAATAGCCTCACTATGCCAGCTGCTCTCAGTGTACAGCTGCTCAGACGTCTGTGGACCTGCCTGTTGCTGTGTTAGGTCCTGGCTTGGTTTCCATGGAAATCCCCATCACGTCTCCCTTTCTTTTTTGACAGTGACGTCTCCGCTGGCAGCTCCGCCCCCGGCCCCGGGCCCAGCTCCCGGCCCGGGCCCGTTCCCAGCTCCAGGAGCAGCAGCTGATGCAGCTCCTGCTCCTCCAGAGCCCAGGATGGTGGAGACCTCTCCCTGCATGAAGGCCCAAGGGGGGCTGTTGGGAGACGTGTCCAACGGACAGCGCTCCCCGCTGGGACAGTACACCTCCCCATCGCCCCGCCGGCTCTGGATGTACACTCTGGTGCAGGGGAAGCAGAACCTACATTTGGTGGAGTTAAAGAATACATTATTACGCATTGCTGTGAGAGATAACATCCACTTATACATATTTCAATAACTTATTGTAATAAGAAATAAGAAAGCATTCTTGAATTGGTAGTTCGTCTCAAAACCAAGTATTTTAAAAATAGAAAAATATATAACAAATGTTTTTAGGCTGTTCACTTCAATATGCAACCTTAAAAAGACCTAAATAGAAAACAGAACCAACCTATGCCCGGGCACTGATGGACACTGTACAAAGTGTGTGTCTTCCAGCCTCTCATGACACAGAGTGCACGACAGAGTGTTTCCTGTGGAATGGGTGTTGCTGGCAGATGCTGATCCCAGCTCAGAGGCACCACTGTGGGGTAACGCTGCAGCTGTGGTGGCCGCCTCTGCTGAGGAGCTGGATCCAAGGGGTTCCCCTCCAGACCTGGAGGTTAGGGGACGTGGCTGCCTGGCTGGAGATGAGGCAGGCTTGGGGCTGGTCTGGCTCACACCTCCAGCTGGGGTCGAGGATGACGAAGGGAGGCCTGAACTCTTGCTGGAGCTGCTGCCAGCCACAGCACTGTGGATCTGCGTCTGATTCTTGGACTGGTTCAGGGATGAACTGAGCTCTCGCTCCAGCTCCGGAGTGATGAAAGGGGCTATCCCCATCCCGATCCCCAGCTGTCTGCGGCTCATCTCGGACAGCACCGGTGCAGGGAAGATCATGGGGTTGCTCATGGGGTTACTCATAGGGGCTGTCCTGGCGGTCAGACCCGCCGTCATGCCCGCAAGTAGCCCATGGGGAATCCCTGCGATACTTTGAGTTACGAGGTTAGGATTGATAGTAGCGCCTAGCATGGGTCTTCTGCTCCCGCTGGGGCTCTGACGGTTTACTTCTTGTTGAGGCTGGCCGTCACGGTGCAACCCGTTGGGGGGCACACGAATAGCTGACACGGTGACTTCTCCTCTTCCTCCCCTTTCGAAGCGGTCCATGTGCGGCCTGCCTCCCTCCGCATCTCCTCTGCCAGATGTGCCGTGTTTATTGGGCGAGGGACCAGGTGACCTGACGTTACCGTCCTGCATCCCATGGGTCCGTTTCAGCTGTCGGGCACTCGCTATGAGGAACTCTATCTGATTAGCTCCTTCGTAGTTCACGCAGCCACGGCAAACCACCTCGCTGAAGTCCCACACCACAGTCCACGGCATCTTCGGCAGGTCGCACAGGTAGCACCACTGGCGCCGGGAGGAGGAGGGGGACGACATGGCTGCAAGGCTAGCCTGCTAACCTGAGAGGCTGCTAGCACACGTTAGCTAGGTTAACCTGTTTAGCTCTGGCAGGTGCACGCCCTCCTTTGCTAAAGACTTTCTTCTTTAACGGAATTCAAGCCGCTTAATAACAATGTTAAACATCCTACGGATATAAAATTATAGCAAAGTGTTCGGTTTTCTTTGCTCTTTTTTTCATATGTTTGTTTTGTTTACCCACTTCGGCCCGCTCTTGTCTGCTGCTGTCAACTGCTTCCCGACGGACGCTGAAGCGTTACGTAACCTTTCGAGGTGCATTTTGGGTGTTTGAGTTTCCTGCCCAGGTTTTGTCAACGCAAACCAACGTACAGTGGCTTGTTTTAGAACTACATCAGAAACTGGCACGGAAGTGAAGTAACTAAAGTTCAGAGGTCATCTGGCGTCAACACATGTGCGTCCACTGTAGCCATGCGTTTTGGTGTAGAAAACTTGTAATTTGAGCAGTTTGTGGTTATTAGTAAACCTAAGAATGCCTAGAGACATGTCATCAAGCGAGGATGAGGGCAAAAACACTGCAGGATCATCTGTAAAGCAGAAAGAAACTGGTAAGTTCTCACATGTCGGATGCACAAAGCTGCTGTTGCTAATGTTTAGTTCAGCTTCATGTTGGCAGCTTTACTCAGGAATAGAATGCAAGCAAGTAAATACACAGTACAGTAGACTGTAGTGGCTCAGCCCCACATACAGGGTTTACACTACTAGTTTGATTCATTGCAAGAGAACAATATATGTTTAAAGTGTAGCTATTGTTAGTTTGATCATGCAGCACATCATGCACTTTTATTCTGGGACAAGAACTGTTTAATGTATGTGAGCTTATATTTAAAATAAATAAATAGATAGATATGCTACTTTTTATCTTATATGTTTGTTTGTTTGTATGTATAGTTTCTAAATATGTAGGTGTGGAGAGCTGAGCTTAATAATTTCATCGTACAGTGCAACTGCCTGTTATACTGTGTATACAAAACAATATCTATAATCTTAGCTCTATCTATGTTAACAAGAACATCAGTTTAGTTTAATTCAAAATGATGCTCGGCAATGTGTCATCCAATATTTTAGAGATACCATTTAAATGACCAGCCTTTCAAATCTCTGTTTCATAAAATAACAGTTTTGGCACCATAGAAAATATTTCATAGGGGAGGTACTCACAAGTAAGGTAATAAGTTAAAGTTAATTCAATAAAAAGAGTGCTCACGAGTCACAACTGTTTGCACATGGCTGCTCTGTGTATTTCCAATGCTCTGCGACGTGCTGAAATGTGTTCTGTTCTGATCCACAGAGAAGAAGATGCAGCAGTACCAGTGTCCTGCTGACTTTGTGTCTTTCAGACATAAGCCCTGCAGCAGCACTCTTAAAAAGAGTCTGGAGGAAAACAGCAATGAGTTATGGCTCATTAAAGCTCCAGCCAGCTTTAAGCCAGAAAGGTAGGTGAAATATTTCCCCTTGGTCTGTTTCTTTATCTCTGGCTCTCATGCCCAGTTTAATTTACAAGAGGAACTATATTTTCTTACAGGCAGGTTCTCTCTGTTCACTTTATTGGGCAGTTGATATTAACCTTTCCATTTGTTTCAATATATATTTAACATATCACTACTTCCAAATTATCCCTCAAGCTGAATAATTATTATTTTCAATTGTCTATAGCAGGGGTCGGCAACCTTTTTGATATGAAGTGCCATTAAAAAAAAATTTTTATCAGCGTGCCGACGATCGTGGATTATCAACTGGGGGAGGAGGGGAGCCTCGCTGCGGGGAAGCAGTGTGTGGACCTGTCAGTGCAACTTACATGATGTTTTTTGAATTTAACAAACAACTTTAAATAATTGGTATAAACGGCATAATAATAAGGACGATCGTCCGTTCTGTGATTCTCCACAGATGGCCTGTCCGCCTCTTTGTAGCATATTATTTCGATGAGAGATGAGCAGATCGCCACTGGGCTTTCAACTAAAGACACAGCCACGCAAAAACTGCGGCATTTGTACAGCTCCTTATGGGTAGCCGACTGCAATTTGTGAAGTGTGGTGAAACGATCAGCACTGCACCACGGAGGAAAGCGGCAGAAAGTCGCCTGGAGTTAAAGAGAGCGGGGCTGCGTTGCGTGCATGGCTTCCTTCTGCAGGTAACGGGGAGACGCGCTCTGGCGGCGGTCTCGTTCAGGATCCGAAAATATTTTTTAAATATTTTGCACACTTATTCCACTTATTCCTAGTGTGCCACTGGTTACGGTGCCGCGTGCCAATGGTGGCACGCGTGCCAGGGGTTGCCGACCCCTGGTCTATAGCAAAGACTCGCTTAACAAAATATGTTTTACAGTGGATCACTGCTTTTGTTTTCACAGTTTTGAGGCTGCATACATTGCACCAATCATTTTAAATGAACATGTTAACAGGACAGCGATGGTCAGAATCAGAAATCCTTTATGCTTAATGTACAAGTAATCATAGGTCCCAAGTTAACATAAGGCGCTTTCACACCGCAGTACTTTTCCCACAAAGGTTCTCATGAACTAAGTACAGATCGCGTTCACACCGGAATAAGTCCCTGGGGGATGATTAGGCAAATGAAGCCGCTGACGTCACTTCTTCTTCTGCTTTGGGTTTACTGGCAGGCCGCAAACAACTGTAACGTATACTGCCACCCGAAGTCCCCGGCCAGAAGTCCCCGGAGTTGGGGACTGGCTTCAGTAGAAGCTGCTGGGACTCCCGTCTAAAAGACCTTTGAAGTCTCATATATATGAGCTATCATCCCTCTGTTTTTAGATGAGAATAAAGCAAAAACTGTCCAGTATCAAATACTAATATCACTTCAGGGTGATAGCAGGACACCCCATCTAGTCACTCAGATAAAATCAGGACAATCTGATGTGCAGTTTCAAAATAAAAGATCTTTGAAGTCTCATATATATGAGCTATCATCACTCTGTTTTTAGATGAGAATAAAACAAAAACTGTCCAGTATCAAATACTTATTTCACTTCAGGGTGATAGCAGGACACCCCATCTAGTCACTCAGAGAAAATCAGGACAATCTGATGTAGAGTTTCAAAATAAAATACTTTTGAAGTCTCATATATGAGCTATCATCCCTTTGTTTTTAGATAAGAATAAAACAAAAACTGTCCAGTATCAAATAGGGTGGCGAAGTCACGCCCATCTACTTCCGCCCCATGGGACCTTATTTCGGAAAAATAATGTATTGAAGTCAATGGAGAGAGAAAACTTATCTTTCGATCCCGTTTGAATTGTGCCATGAATTACACATATGATGTTTGTCAATCTTAAAAAATAATTTCCATGTCAAAAAAGTCACAGTTTGTCGTAAAACTGTTGAAATATAAGACTATGAAAAATACGTAACTAGAAAGACTAAAAATCCCAGAGTCGCGTAAGTGATGTCACAATAGCTAAGATCAGCGCCATATAGATATAATCTATCTATATGGCGCTGGCTAAGATAAGATAACTTTAACAAGATGCCTGTGTGCTTAGTACCAGGTTGTTATTATACCAGCAATGGGTCTTGCTCGTTCTTTCGCTTCCCGTCTGATGAAAGGACCAGCAGTGTCTGGATCAAGCTAGCTAGTAGCTAGCACGTTAGTTAGCATTACAGCCTTGTCATTTTTATTAGCCTTAACATGAAGTAACATTAAGTAACCCAAAATGTTAAACAGTAAGAGTAGTAGTCATATTTCGTGAACCCTTTGAAGAGTACTGTCACCGGTGTGATCATTCTATAATACACAATTTAAGCCCGGGGGAGAAATGCTAACGCTAGCATTGACGATCTTCTCTACTTCATGCTATCTGCACAAATGGTTGACATTAAACATTAAAACGACCAGGCAGTTCAGAGAGAATCAAAGGAAGGCATGCAGGCAGCTTTGCATGACATTCTTCAGGACGTGTTTGTTGGCGATAGTGAGGGTAGTCAATCGTTTTGTTGACAAGACAGTAGTGACGGTCATCTTGGTGACGTGTGTTGTTGACCAGAGATGTAGTTTATTGAGCGTTTCACACAAACAAATGTGTTACTTCACAGTTTTACGACACATTTTTTTTTTTTTACTTGCAAAATTATCTTTTAAATTGACACACATCATATGTGTAATTCGTGGCACAATTCAAACGGGATCGAAAGATAATCTTTCTCTCTCCATTGACTTCAATACATAATTTTTCCGAAATAAGGTCCCATGGAGGTCCACCGGAAGGGGAGGGACTTCGCCACTCAATACTTATTTCACTTCAGGGTGATAGCAGGACACTCCATCTAGTCAGTCAAAATAAAAGAAAAAATATTAAAAAAATATACTAGATGGGGTGTCCTGCTATCACCCTGAAGTGATATTAGTATTTGATACTGGACAGTTTTTGTTTTATTCTTATCTAAAAACAGAGGGATGATAGCTCATATATGAGACTTCAAAGGTCTTTTATTTTGAAACTGCACATCAGATTGTCCTGATTTTATCTGAGTGACGAGATGGGGTGTCCTGCTATCACCCTGAAGTGAAATAAGTAGGGCTGTCAGTCGATTAAAATATTTAATCGCGATTAATCGCATGATTGTTCATAGTTAATCGCGATTAATCGCAAATTAATCACACATTTTGTATCTGTTCTAAATGTACCTTAGAGGGATATTTTTCAAGTTTTGAATACTCTTATCAACATATGAGTGGACACGTATGCTTTATATGTTTGTTTATTATCATTTGAACAATGACAAATATTCTCATGAATATTAAACCTGTGAACATTTCAAATATTCGCCTCAATTTGTGTGTGTGTGTGTGTGTGTGTGTGTGTGTGTGTGTGTGTGTGTGTGTGTGTGTGTGTGTGTGTGTGTGTGTGTGTGTGTGTGTGTGTGTGTGTGTGTGTGTGTGTGTGTGTGTGTGTGTGTGTGTGTGTGTGTGTGTGTGTGTGTGTGTGTGTGTGTGTGTGTGTGTGTGTGTGTGTGTGTGTGTGTGTGGTGTGTGTGTGTGTGTGTGTGTGTGTGTGTGTGTGTGTGTGTGTGTGTGTGTGTGTGTGTGTGTGTGTGTGTGTGTGTGTGTGTGTGTGTGTGTGTGTGTGTGTGTGTGTGTGTGTGTGTGTGTGTGGTGTGTGTGTGTGTGTGTGTGTGTGTGTGTGTGTGTGTGATGTGTGTGTGTGTGTGTGTGTGTGTGTGTGTGTGTGTGTGTGTGTGTGTGTGTGTGTGTGTGTGTGTGTGTGTCGTTGGAGCTATGTGCAGCTCAAGGCATATATGCTCGAACGGGAGCTGCATGGACGCTGCAATCATGTTGCGCGCACTGAGTGTGCTGACTTTTCGTACAATGTCCCACTGTCTGGCTACCTGCATAAAGTCAAGTGCTCGGCGCAGTTGTCGGCGAAATGTCGCTCCTCTGTTTTTATTGAAACAGCTCCTTATATCCGTTAGCGCAGCTAGCTAGCACCAGATGCTAACAACAACAACACGTAAGGTGTGCCTCGCTCGCCCCACACATACACACACCCTCCCGGTCCTCCCGATGGCCAGTCCGGGCCTGACGGTGAGCGTGGAAGTGTGGTCTGCCACAAGCGGGCGGCGGTAGCGGGGCTGTCAGCATCAGCTTGTAGATGGTATTTTAAACTCGATGCGCTCTGAAACTACGGGGCGGGGCGGCCGAGGACAAAAAATACACATGCGTTAATCGCGTTAAAATAATTAGTGGCGTTCATTTTTTTTTGCGTTAACGCATATTAACTCATATATGAGACTTCAAAGGTATTTTATTTTGAAACTCCACATCAGATTGTCCTGATTCTTCCTGAGTGACTAGATGGGGTGTCCTGCTATCACCCTGAAGTGAAATAAGTATTTGACACTGGACAGTTTTTGTTTTATTCTCATCTAAAAACAGAAGGATGATAGCTCATATATGAGACTTCAAAGGTATTTTATTTTGAAACTCCACATCAGATTGTCCTGATTCTCCCTGAGTGACTAGATGGGGTGTCCTGCTATCACCCTGAAGTGAAATAAGTATTTGATACTGGACAGTTTTTGTTTTATTCTCATCTAAAAACAGAAGGATGATTGCTCATATATGAGACTTCAAAGGTCTTTTATTTTGAAACTCTTTAAGTTTTACATTCAGTCAGTTATAATGTGGTAGTTATACGTAGTTTGTCTTACATTATTATTGATCACATTAGGCCTATATAGTACATATTTTAATATGTTTGGTATAATTGTTATTGACCGAGTAAGCACTATTATTTTGAAGGCAGTTTTTCCAGACCGCTACCGTAATGCATAGGATATTCACGCACCGCAAAACAACGCAGATGCTGGCTTGACTGTGTTTTCCGAAGTGGAGACTGGCTTGACCGCAGTTAAAAAAAGGGGGTAAAAAGGTTCTCATTAACTAATTTTAGTTCCGGATTTCTTTGGTGTGAACGCAACATTTCGGAACTATATCGGAACTAAAGTGGGAAAAGTACTGCGGTGTGAACGCGCCTATAGAGTGGTGCAGTGGTGACATATTATTTTTAGATTTTTCTATTGTAAATCGGATTATTTCACAAAATGAACTCTGTGGCAAAACTTGTTTATGATATTTACACGTTTTGTTAAAGAGACATTGACTTTGCAACAGGGGACCCAGAAGTGGTAAAATGCTGACTAAATTATGTGATTTAGGACTCATGCAAATGATAGCAAAAAGCTAGTAATGCGAGTAATATCTAAAATGCTTCGGTTAGCCATCATAAGCTACCGGTCATACCAGACCAAGTAAGGCTCCAGTAGCAAACATTATGAGTGATGTAAGGGACAGTTGCTGCAGTTCATTGACCATTCAATAAAATTAAAATTAAATAATTATAAAGTTACTTCAGAAATAATAATTTAAAAAAAGAAGATTTTTGATTCAAATACAATATTAATATATATATGTATATATATAAAAAAAAGTCAGCCTGACAGTGGGGCAGTTTGTGTGTGTGTGGTGGCCAGCAGGTGGGGCTGTAGAGGGTCTTCATGCTAAAACATCAGAGATGTTCTCCAAAAGTAGATAAAACAATGTTGTTGGTGTAAACTGTTCCCAGCATGCTTTGTGTGAATGAGCCTGACCTTGCCTCTCCTCCCTTCAGTTTCAGTGAGGTGAAGGTCCCCCTCTCAGGTCTCAAGTCCCTGAAGGTTCCTACTGGAGCTAAGACAGGCAGTAAGCATCAGATCTACAGCCTCCTGGCCTCCCCCCACGGCACCTCCGGCCTGCGCCTGCTCACCAGCACCAAGAAGTCCTCACATGATGTGGTTTTCGGCCCCGCTTTTTCTGGCTTGCTGAACGTGTGTGAGACTTACGGAGACCGCAGCGCCAACCAGGCCCCCCAGGTCATCCCCGCGGCCCCCGCACCCTCCATCCCCCCGGGGCTAAAGCAGCGATTCCACCCCTTCGGCAGCAGGACCCCCACGCTGACCTGCGTGGCAGAGAGCGAAGCAGACGGAGCCACATTCGGGCCCTCGTCTGCAACTCTCCAACCCCTCGTAGTGAAGCGACCTGCAGGAGAAACATGGCAGGTGGAAGACGAGGAAGGGCGGAAAAAGAAGAAGAAGAAAAAGAAAGAAAAGCGGATAAAGACGGAAGGTGTGGAGGAGGCGGAGAGGGCTGTAAAACAGGAACCGGTTACTGAAATACAGGAAGAAATGACGGAGCTCCCCCTTCAGGAAGGTGAGGAGAAGAGGAAAAAGAAGAAGAAAAAGAAGGACAGGGAGCGAGAGGAGGTGGAGGAGGGCCTGGAGCCCAGTGTGAAGGTGGAGGTGAAATGTGAACCAATGGACACTTTGTATGGTGATGCAGTAGAAGGCTCTGGAAAAAAGAAGAAAAAGAAGAAGAAAAGCAAAACGGATGACGACTAGTCTGTTGTTGTTCAATGTTTAGTTTTGTTTATTTTTTAAGCCTTGAGCCAGTCTGGGAGCCATTACTACTAATTCACTCCAGCAAATTGACGGATTACATAAGGCTGGCAGGACACTCAGAAAACATGGATTCATTGACTTTAGGGCCAATGTTCCTCTCATTGAGGCTCAGAAAGGGATATTTCACACATAAAGAATATGTGCAGCCACAACCATCTTTGAGAACAAAGCAATAAAAGTCAACACTGGGACTACTTCAGCATTTCTGCCAGTTTCTGTCAAGTTTCTGGGATTATGCTCACATCCAAGCTGGTCGCTGGCGGAAACCAGTGATGACACAAACACGGAATAAGATTCTCTGTCATGACATGTTATTAGATTTTTGTTCCTGAAGGCTCTTAGTATGTGTTGGAAAACACATGTTTCAAAACTGCAGAAACAATTAAAGGAATTGTAAATGAAAGAAACGTGTTTGTGTTTTTGTCCCATGAACCGTTCCAACATTTTCCTCTGGTGCCTTGTTGGAGCAGTGTTTTCATTCCGGAGGAATGGAACTTGAACCTCGGGTTGTAACTCTGAATGTGGCTTCTAAATTGTGCTACAATGGAAAAGTAGTTCGGTAGATTTTTAAATATCTGGACGTTTTGCTGGAACTCATGTCATAATAAAAGGAAATAGTTTACTGATGCGGCTTTCACACCAGTGCTTTTCCCTTTCTAGCTCCTAGCGAGAGCTTTTCTGGTTCAGCTCCGGTTTCCCTTTTCAGCTCCCGCTCTGTTCACACTGCCCAGAGCTGCCGCTGCTGCGTCATGACGTCACAGTTTACGTCGCTGATTTTCTCCCACAACAACAACGGGCCGGGGACTGCGTCGGGTCGATGATCGTGTTGCTTTTAATCATACGAAGTCAGATTAAATTAAATAACGACTTCTCCAACCTTATACTTTTCTCCAGAGTGCCGTGGTTCATTGTTTATTAATGTGTTTCAGCGGCATTTACCGACCGCTGCAGTGCTGCTGCTCTTCCACGGGAGTGTATTCTCCCGTTAGCTCCGGGTTAGCTCACACGGCTCTAAAGTATTCACTGTCTGACTGTCACACAAGCAGCTGATACATATCCCCAGTTCCCCTTAAGTGAATGTGTGTCAGTCTGAATTGACGCTGTTTGGCATCACAACGCTGTTATGAAAGTTTCTCTGGTATAACATGGGTGATGTTAGCATAGCAACCGAAGCTAAACTGACTACTTGCTAAGCCGTTTTCTACAGGCACATTTTACCGGCGTATTTTTCATTATGATTCTACTTGTGATAGTCGGACATGACAACCTGTGCAGCCCATGTATTGATTCCATCCGATAGCTGCTATAATACAAAACAAAACGTCTGCCTGCTCTCCACAATGATCAATAACAGTGAACGGATGGTCAAAGTAAGGGGTCCTGCACGCCTCGACGTAAGCGACGCCGCGTCATAGCTCCGAAGCTCTTGCCTCTGGACCGACAATTTTTTGGAGCTGGAAGTGAACCGCATTCCGGAGCTATGACGCGCCGCCGCTGCGGTGTGAACAGGAAAAACCGGCGCTTTTCAGGCTCTAGCTCCCAGCAGGAGCTGGAAAAGCGCCGGTGTGAAAGGGGCATAAGAGAATCTATTTGGTATGCAGACATTCACAACATCATTTCATGATTGAAGAGCCAGGTATTAATAGGATAAGCTATAGGCCAAATTTAGTGGAACACTTTGCCTTAAAATACTCTATTACAAGTACAAGTCCTGATTTCAAAATGTTACTTAACTGAAAAACAAAAAAGTATTAGCAAATTCTACTTTAAGTACAACAAGTAAAGGTACTCGTATAGCATAATGGATCTTTTCACAGTATACTATTATAATGCTTATTATAGTATCAGGTAAGAGCATTTTAGTATTTTGGTTGGTGAATGTTGAGCCATATTTTGTTTTTATCATACAGTCTATGGTTTTTATAAGTGCAAAGTAACTATGAATGTTCAAATAAATGTGGTACTGCAGCATCAGGACAAAGACCACCAGACTCAGAGACAGTTTCAACCCAAAGGCCATAAGACTATTAAACACCTGAGCTTGCACTATCTTTTATATATATTTTTGAATGTCTTGTAAATTGCACTGTTGAGGAACCTGCAATCTAAGTCTTCCTACATTACATAATTACACTGTAGTTGTGTTTATGTCATGACAAACCTTTGAATCTTGAAAAAATAACAACTTGATCAAATAGTTACTTTCCACAACTGGCTTTAATCTGTTGGCATGCTATAATACATATTTAAATAATCCTGCCTTTCAGCACACCATACTGGCTCCAAAAACCCATATTGGTTGATCCCAGGTCCTTAAATCTCTGCATATCCACCTCCATCATGACTCCATTGAATTGAATGCAACAGGAAGGAGCAGCAGTGACAGGCAGATGGCGCCACACTCCACCTGATCCTCTTCTGAACCACCTCAACCTCTGAGCTCATTACGGACATGCTCCTATTTATTCTCTCTAATGCAGCACATGTCTGCTGCTGCTGTCCAGACACACAAACACAGGGTTATATATTTTCCATTTTCTGACGGCATCATGATCTCAGTGACACTCGGGTGAAGAGTCTCAGTCCAGGCTCTGCTGCCCCCTCCCTCCCTCCCTCCCCTCCTCTCCCTGCTCTGCACCGAAGTATGGTCCTGTTTCTTGCACTCAGGCACCTCTGGCACTATCACACTCTCCCCAATCTGCACAATGACTACTTTTACTTTTGCTACTTTAAGTATATTTTGATGCTAATACTTTTCTACTTTTACTTGAGTAACATTTTGAATGCAGGACTTTTTTTTTTACTTCTAACTGAGTATTCCTACACTCTGGTACTTTTACTTTTACTTAAGTACAACATCTGAGTACTTCTCCGACCTCTGGCCTTACTAATTCTAACTGGACACAAAATGAGCAAAAGTGTACATACCAAGGATACATTTTAAACTAGTTTGCTCCTCAGTGAACTGCACGAGTCTAACCATGATGGTGTGTCGTTTTTTGACGCAGCAGCCATTAGCAGAGCGCCTCAGATGTTGGATCAAGCGTTTCCCCGTGAGTCACATCTAATGCCAGATCTCTGTGTATCCTCACAGGTATTTTGTGTGTGTGTGTGTGTGTGTGTGTGTGTGTGTGTGTGTGTGTGTGTGTGTGTGTGTGTGTGTGTGTGTGTGTGTGTGTGTGTGTGTGTGTGTGTGTGTGTGTGTGTGTGTGTGTGTGTGTGTGTGTGTGTGTGTGTGTGTGTGTGTGTGTGTGTGTGTGTGTGTGTGTGTGTGTGTGTGTGTGTGTGTGTGTGTGTGTGTGTATATATAATTTTTCAACATAACATTTATTTTCCTTCTTTGAAAAAAGCAGTTGTGCTTGTCACTTTGATTTAAACCAGTAAGACCAAATATAAAATACAAGTCTATCTTATTTCAAAACATGAAATGTGATTTCCTATTGGTTTGCTTCCAATTATGTGTTATATCCAATAGATCTTGTAAATAACCCCACTTTGTCTGATATCCAGAAAATCCTCATTTGGACCAAAGGCTGGAGTTGGGAGGCCAAGGTGTTCCTTTGTTGAAAAGTGGGGGGACATAAGAACGAAACGTTTACTTTAATTAGATGTATTATCTCAACAGATTTAACATAACTCTATGAGTTTAGTTGAAATCAATAATATTAAGCATAAATAATAATAACAAAATATTAGGTTCAACTTAATATTATTGCTTTTAATTCTTAATGCTTTTAGGTCCCATTACATGCTTTAACGGTTATTACCCGTCCCCTTGTGTGTTATGTAGCTTGTTCTGCATGTAACCGGTCTGCAGAGTCACAAACCCTCAAAGTACACCCTGTAGCGAATAAAACTCTAACACAGAAAATACCTGTCTATGCTGCCCCAGAACGCCTCGTTGGAGATTTCTCTTTTTCCATGTTTTTCTTCCTGAGTATAGTGACGTAACGATACCCAGGACCAAATGGACCAATCTGCGGAGCTCCTCACACACACATACTCACTCAGCCTTATATTTTCTCAGCCGCGGCTCCGCGGATCTCCGCACAAACACACACTCAGGCTAAGTTCCGCGGTGTCTCGCTGTCTCACAGACCCCACGCAGCAACCAGGAAACGACACCAGTAATCCAGCTCACACTGTCCTCGAGCCTCAATGGGTGGAGCAGCGAGCCCCGCAACGTCCCGCCAACACGGCACCCAGACCCCACGCAGCATTCTCATCTGTTTGTCATTACTGGTGTCATTTTCTGGTTGCTAACAAACGCCATTGAAACACATAATCACTGATGTTCCGCTGTAACGGTGGTGGACTCATCAGAAGAGAGTGGGCGAGCTGACCAATCAGAGCACAGTGGGCTCATAGGGAGGGGGGGGCAGGAGCTCCAACAAGCCGTTTAGGACAGAGAGTGAATACACATACTATACAGACATGCTGTATGAGAAACCAATGTGAGTTTGGAACATTGAACAATGTAAATCTATTCTAATAGACCTCAACAATGGAATTATGATCAGTAGAAATGGCCATGTCATGGGACCTTTAAGTCAACGTTTCAGTTTTTTCTGTGTAGGGGGAGAGAAGATTTTTAAATGGTCCTCAACAAATACACTTTTAGGTAATGTAATGGGGGGGATCTGTATGAGGTGGAAGTATATATACCAAGAGTGGAAAATACAAGACAGTATGTCAAGAAATATGGGAAATGACTGATCATTACGTCATTTTATGTTTTCTTATTACGCAAATAAACCTTTCTGAAAGTGTTTTCAATTGTTAGCTTGCATCTCTTGGTGCAACAAATCAGCCATTGATATTTGAATTCAACCCCCAAACAAGCAGGGCTCCTTCAGAAGGTTTTGCTCTCCTGGCTGGAACAGCGTTGTTTATCTCAGACACTTTGTTTGTTTCCCATTTACAGAGACAGGGCTGTGAATGAACACCAATTTATTATTCAGAGGCACACAGAACGCAAAGCCAGACAACTGTGAGTTTATTTTCTGATTTGCAAAAAAGGTGTTTTGGATTTGAATCTCAGACACAACCCTTTACAGATGTATAAAGCATATACCCTCCACCATAACGTATACAAAAATCCTGGTAAAGCAGCCCAACCTTTTTTGAACCGAGAGCATACTTTTAAAGTTGCCAGTCTGCCGAGATCTACCAGTCCAAATAGAGAGGCGTAGCCATTACTGACAGCCTACTACCAGGTAAATACACACTTCTACTTGTATAAAACTGACCTTTGTACGATTAATACTTCATAAAATACTGCAGATCCTTTATCTTACCTCTTTCTAATCTACACACATACAAGTATTTAACTGAAGTTACACAACAGTGTTTGGAGTTTATTCACACGTCACATACTACAGTGGGTAATGTTTTCAAGAAACATTGAACAGTGCTGCCACATATGACACAGGAAAAAAAGAAAAGACTCTGAACCCTTTCTTTGCCATTATATAAAAATAGTGTTGCTACAAAATTAGGCTTACTAATAAGACAACTCAGATCTGAAGCTACACAGGAATCTGCTGCCAAAGTGCAATGAAAAATACAAAATTAATAGAATCAAACCCTTTTTTTGTTGCATTTTAGTAGCGTATAAAAAGAAATGCCTTTAAAATAGGATGCAAGCAACACTAGTTTCTTAACCTGAATTAATAATAGACTATAATCAATTTAAGTTGGCATTCTTATACCATTTTGTACAATAATTATAATGAATAAGTTCAAACAAACTAAAACTTACAGCTGATTAATAACGGTATCTAACTTGAGTTTTTATTATATCAAAAACCTGTTAAAATGCTACTGTTATTTTTACTGTCCCCAAAAAGCGCGTCGGCAGCCTCCAGGAATGCTTCTTTCACAACTTCGCCGTCTTTGAAAGACTTCATGTGTTTCGCAAGAACGTGACTGACACGATAAGATGCTATGGTAGCAGCCTTGCTCTTGTTGTTGGGCCTGGTGAAGATGGACTGCTGTGCATTTAGCTGTCCTTTCAGGTCCCTCACCTTTTGGGAGCGTAGGGCAGAATTAGGAGGGAATTCCGTCTCGTAGCGTTTGTGCACTGTTTTGAAATGCCGCTCCTAAATTACCCTTCTTCGATAAAGCCACGCTCGCATTGCAGATGAGACAGATGGACTTTGAATTGGAATAGATACAAAAATAATCATCCTCCCACTCGGAGTGAAAATGATATATTTTGGGCTTTTTTGCTTCTGCCATAATTGCGGTCGTGTGTGTGTGCGGACTGTCACTCCTGTTGACACGGACAACGTCAGCTAACTAGTGCCCACTGCCCACCAGCCACGCCCCGACACATGGGGTCACGCCGGCCAATCACAAAGCTTTGATGCGTTCAAGTGCATTATTCTGGCACAGGAAGATTATGTTATAGGACATTAACGATAAAACAGAATATTGTTGTTCTATTTTTAGACACATCTCGCGATGGCACCCCTGTTAGATCATGTACTAAGGCTTGGCCCTGCTGCAGCAGACACAGGTTTGCATCATACCCTATAATCCCCTATATCTCCCCCTTTTAAATATTTCTCTCTAATAAAGGCTACCTCGCACAAAAAAAGAGAAAGAGAAGAGATTCAACAAAACACTGAGATAAGGCGTAGACCCAGTGGCGTCGCCTGGCCTGGGCATCCGGGGCTTTAGCCCCGAATGTTTTTTCTGTAGCCCCGGACAATTCTCCCTCAATAATATAATACATTAACCGTGCTTCACGTGAACCTCATCATGACACGAGAGGACGGCAGCACTGTAATTGCCCGTGTTCAGTGAATGCAACAGAGGCATGACACCAGACCAATCAGAGAGTTGCATGGAAATAAACGTGTGCTTGTGTCATTCAAGCTCCAATCTTGATACAGGGTACTTATTATATGTTGTACTTTAGATTCCTAAAGCTTTTAGTCTACTAACCCATCATCCAAGGGTAGTTTTCACTATCTGTAAAATATAATTTTTGGACGGACACTATAATTTACAGTTTTTTACTATGTAAAATCTGAATTTTCTTTAAAATAAAAAACATTTATATTGATTCTGACACTTCTACATCCAACTCACAGATGTAACCTTGCTTTGATAAAAGAAATTATTCATATAACCCTTTTAGAAGTTAAGTTGTAGTCATTTGTTTTGGGCATGTCATTTTCGAGCCTGAAACATGAAAAACAGGCTAGGTGCTTAACAGGTTAAACGGAAATAAGCACTATCTTTTTCTGGCGGGGAAAAAAACAGCCTTAGGGTGCGTTGGAATATAATTATGGGTGGACGAAAGTCAAAACAAGTTAACAAAAATAATCTGTTTAAAAAAACTTCTTCTCCTTTGAATACAACACATTTCATGGGACTTTCTCATATTGAAAGACACAACAATATTTTACCAAAACTTCACCTACAGTCCTCCAGTGCAGTATGCAGAGGCTCACCTCGAAGGTCACTGGGGTCAAACGTGAGCTAAGACCTTTGCTGTTACTCACATCCATCTACAGTCCTCCTACACCTGCCTGTGTTTTCTCAGGTGGATGTGTTCAGCAGACTACATCCACTAATGTGTTACACCATCCAAAGTTAACATAATGATGCAAAGCGCTCCGTGTAATAATGAGTATAATGCTGCAGGTTGTGTGTGTGTGTGTGTGTGTGTGTGTGTGTGTGTGTGTGTGTGTGTGTGTGTGTGTGTGTGTGTGTGTGTGTGTGTGTGTGTGTGTGTGTGTGTGTGTGTGTGTGTGTGTGTGTGTGTGTGTGTGTGTGTGTGTGTGTGTGTGTGTGTGTGTGTGTGTGTGTGGGGCAATAGAGTGGCGAAGTCCCTCCCCTTCCGGTGGACCTCCATGGGACCTTATTTCGGAAAAATTATGTATTGAAGTCAATGGAGAGAGAAAGATTATCTTTCGATCCCGTTTGAATTGTGCCACGAATTACACATATGATGTTTGTCAATTTAAAAGATAATTTTGCAAGTAAAAAAAAAAAAAATGTGTCGTAAAACTGTGAAGTAACACATTTGTTTGTGTGAAACGCTCAATGAACTACATCTCTGGTCTCACAGAACAACACACGTCACCAAGATGGCCGTCACTACTGTCAACAAAACGATTGACTACCCTCACTATCACCACAATGAAACACGTCCTGAAGAATGTCATGCAAAGCTGCCTGCCTGCCTTCCTTTGATTCTCTCTGAACTGCCTGGTCGTTTTAATGTTTAATGTCAACCATTTGTGCAGATAGCATGAAGTAGAGAAGATCGCTAGCGTTAGCGTTAGCATTTCTCCCCCGGGCTTACATTGTGTATTGTAGAATGATCACACCGGTGACAGTACTATTCAAAGGGTTCACGAAATATGACTACTACTCTTACTGTTTAACATGTTGGGTTACTTCATGTTACTTCATGTTAAGGCTAATAAAAATGACACGGCTGTAATGCTAACTAACGTGCTAGCTACTAGCTAGCTTGATCCAGACACTCCTAGTTCTTTCATCAGACGGGAAGCGAAAGAATGAGCAAGACCCATTGCTGGTATGATAACAACCTGGTACTAAGCACACAGGCATCTTGTTAAAGTTATCTTATCTTAGCCAGCGCCATATAGATAGATTATATCTATATGGCGCTGATCTTAGCTATTGTGACATCACTTACGCGACTCTGGGATTTGTAGTCTTTCTAGTTGCGTATTTTTCATAGTCTTATATTTCAACAGTTTTACGACAAACTGTGACTTTTTTGACATGGAAATTATTTTTTAAGATTGACAAACATCATATGTGTAATTCATGGCACAATTCAAACGGGATCGAAAGATAAGTTTTCTCTCTCCATTGACTTCAATACATTATTTTTCCGAAATAAGGTCCCATGGGGCGGAAGTAGATGGGCGTGACTTTGCCACTCTATAGCGCATTTAGGCCCAGGCTCCACGGGAAGGCATAGGCCTACGGCAAAACGCATAGGATTAACGCAAACGCAATCGCCAAAAAGCTTCCGTCCACACGCAATATACACCGGATAGTGTCTTGCCACACGAGACAGCTCCGTTTAGATCCAACCGCTGGAAAAGCTGCAGTACATATGCCGAGCCTGTACATGGAGCTGTAACTTCCTCCACAAAAGCAGCAACTTCCTCCACAAAAGCAGCGAAGAAGAATTGTTGTCATGGCTGCACTTCTGTTTATTCTCCGCGGTGGGGGCCGAGGGAACCGGGCAGAGTTTTTCGCCGGTCAACGTGTGTTAAAGTTTAAATCTTCCGGACAAAATTATAAAAGTGCCGGTCAAAGGTCTTCTTTGTTATTTATTGAGCTTTAAAACAAATGAATAACGACTCTATATAATGATATATAATAATAAAATACACAGAGCCTGTCTCTTTTTCCTCTCTTCTGACAGCGTCAGTGTCTGTCTCATGCAGCAGCTGATCCAGTAATGATGACTCGACAGTAAAAATAAACATATTTATAATTAGTTTAGGTAGTTTGAGAGGTAATTAATATAGCTAAGGGTGATGATCTGACTTGAAGTGTGTGTTTTGCTCCCGCTGCATCACAGCGGGAGGAGCTGCGTGTCTCCGTCCTGTCAGATTAGACTTCACTCGCGTTTATGTCCATATCGAGATAAAGATAAATAATCTGAATTCAGTGTGCAGTGTACTTTTGCGGGGGTGAGCAGCAGAGGCGGGGAGAGGCGGGCTATTGCGTCGTCATTATCAGAAACGGATGACCGTATAGGCTACCACACGGCCCCGTTGGACCCCCCAGAGCGCTCCGTTCCCAGATCTATCCACCTTTGGACCCGTTGTCGTTTGCAGGGTCCGTTTCTACCGTTCCGTTACGGCGTCGTGTAGCAAAAAGGGCTATACGCAAGAGAAATATGCGGATACAACCCGTTTTCGTTCCCGTGGAGCCTAGGCCTTAGTGTGATAGAGAGAGAGAGAGAGGGAGAGAGGGGGAGGTAGGGACCGGTACCAGCAGGGACGTGTTGTTAGCATCTGGTTAGCTAGCTGCACTAACGGACATAAGGAGCTGTTTGTTCCACAAGAAGCTGGAGGAGAGTCCTCTCCTCTCAGACTGAGAGACTCAGGTGAGCTAAAGGACTCTCTGAGTGTTTAGATAGTTAACTTTAGTCTAAGTTATCTCAGTGGGTCTCAAACGGTTTGGTCACAAATTATTCAAAAGATTATTTCCGCGGCACACCTTCATATGATCATTATAGTTATAAAAAAAATAAGAGAATAAAGGAAAAACAGTTATGAAATACTATATGGCAGTAAAACAAGAATAGAGTTTAAAAGGGGAGTGATTAGTAAAATATCCATAAAGAAAAAGTACATCTGTTTACAGTTCTGCTTCATATGGGTGTTGAGAGAGGTATCTCAAAGTGCACCAGATTGATGCATTTAACTTCAATATTTAAAAAAAAATCTTCCCGGGGGAACATCCCCCCGGACCCCCCTAGAGGAGGTGATGTCCGCCCCCCACTCATAAAAAATACCACTTTACCCCTATGGGCTCAGAACAGTCTCATAATACACACATGCACACAGAAGGATTCACACTTGTATTTCATGATCCGCAAAAGGATTCACACTTGTATTTCCGGATCCACACTTGTGTTTTTCTACGCACACACAAATGTGTTCCGTTTCATATACATGTAAATAAAATCCAAATACAGAAAAAAGTTTTACATATGTATTTTTGATCCTCACATATTTGTTTTCCGTTTAAATCCCCTGAACCTACAAACACAAACCGCTTTCTGTGCATGGATCGCTGTGCATTCGTGTGTGGGTTTTTTGAGACTCCCCTGACGGTCACCCGATTCGTACTTGTAATTTTTTCTATCTATAGCCAATCAGATGTCTCCTTCGTTCTAAGCCAATCACATGAGCGCGTCCCCACGAGGGTATGATTTATTGCGTTCATGACACTTCATATACGCATTTTGCGCTGTCCGGAGCAGGGTTTCCGCGGACAGAATTTATTTTACCGGACAAATTTGAAACTTACCGGTCATGTTTCAATAATAATAATAATAAGAAGAATTGTGTAGCAGAGTTTCCGTTAGCAGGTAATTACCGGACTATGACCGGATATGGCTAATAACACGGGAGTAAGGATCATCTCTTTTTTCCTCTCTCTCTCCCTCCCTCTCTCCTGACAGCCCGTCAGTTTCTCATGCAGCTCGTTAAAACTTCACTCCATATCGATCAGATCCAGCTCTCCTGATCGGCCTTTATAGAGAGCACCGATCAAACTATTAAGAGTGAATATCGGCCGATAATGACCGGCGGGGCTCCCCCCCGTTGACAGTTCACTGTCTAGCACTGTCTTCGTAGTGCACTGATCGATTAGGCTAAGCTAACCTGTCGCTGCTCCCTCCACACTCACAACAACTTCATACAGACTTAAATAAAGCAGCTGTATTCGCCATACAGGAAACACACATTTAAAACAGTTTTGCCTGCCGTTTTTGTGTACACAAGCATTCATTAATGGTTCGAAAAGTGGCACTGTACCTTAATAATATAAAGGCTTGTATTTGCGTGCATTTCCTGCTCGGAAAGTGGCAATGTACTGAGAGTGGAAGTGTCCTGAGATTAGCGCCTGCAGGCAGGCTCCATGGACCTGTCAGCTCTGGACAGCGCAAAATGCGTACATGAAGTAGTGATGTGTCGGTCGCGAACGAGCCGATTCTTTTGAACGGCTCTTTGGTACGAACGAGGGGAACCGAGTCGTACTTGGTGAGAGCCGTTCTTCTTATCGTTCAATCAAAGTTGGTCCTCACTCACTGCCTGCCAAAATTCACTCGCCTTTTAAAAAGCTTGATTTTGTTCCCCAAACGTATTCTGTGAAGACCCGCCCCTACTCTGATTTGTAGGTTTCAGCACGAGGAGTTAGGTGGGGTGGGTCTTAACGGAATACGCGAGAGAGAGAAGTCATAACAAGTGGTACTGGACAGATAGACGACGTGTTTTTTCGGATGTAAAATGAGCCAAACGCGAAAACGCAGCAGCATTTGGATGCACTTCAACCAAAACCCAGGCAGTGATAAAGCGCACCATTTGTAAAGGCAAAATATCCTTTAAAGCAGGATCAACAAATAATCTCCATCGCCACTTAAAAACACACTACTAATATTAAGAGTTGCGTGAATTTCATTCAAGGCAAGGCAACTTTATTTACTTAACACATGCAGAGGGTAAATTCAAAGTACATTCACTGACATGAATGACATGGATATGGCGCCACCTTGTGTCATGTTTACAATGCAGATTATTGACATTAGGTCTGGCAATGCAGTCAATCATTATCCTGGTGATTATTTCGCAGATAAACCTAGTAACCCCGCCCCCTTTTAAAAAAAACGGCTCTTTTGAACGGCTCTTTTGAACGGCTCTTTGAAAGGAACGGAGCCATAAGATCCGGCTCCCTTCAAAGAGCCATAATTCCCATCACTAACATGAAGCGCTACGTCATGAACGCAAGAAATCTACCCTCGTGGGAGCGCGCTCATGTGATTGGCTTAGAATTGAGGAGACATCTGATTGGCTATAGATAGAAAAAATTACAAGTACGAATCGGGTGACCGTCAGGGGAGTCTCAAAAAACCCACACACGAATGCACAGCGATCCATGCACAGAAAGCGGTTTTTGTTTGTAGGTGCAGCGGTTTTAAACGGAAAACAAATATGTGAGGATCAAAAATACATATGTAAAACTTTTTTCTGTATTTTGATTTTATTTACATGTATATGAAACGGAACACATTTGTGTGTGCATTGACAAACACAAGTGTGGATCCGGAAATACAAGTGTGAATCCTTTTGCGGATCATGAAATACAAGTATGAATCCTTATGTGTGCATGTGTGTATTATGAGACTGTTCTGAGCCCATATACCCCTGCTTATATGCCGTGAGCTGATTATCGAGCCTTCATTGTAACAGTCGCGGGTGTATTGTGTGTGTGCGCGTGTGGGGAGTGTTGCAGTAAAAAATGCCACTGTAGTGCCGCCGCCACTGTGGGCTAAGCCCCGAATGTTTTCAGGTCCAGGCGACGCCCCTGCGTAGACCCAACTCAATTCACAAGCTCATGAGAATTTTGAGCACACCATAAATGTGTCCAGGCCAACACAGTCTCACGGCATTTCGTGTTATAGTCACGAAATTAATCTATTGATTTGTGTTCACCAACACGATTTCGCCATTTTTTTCGTGTCACAAAGAACGATTTTAAAAGCAATGTAAATAATAACAAATTAGAAGGAAAAACAGATAAAAAAAATTACAGATTTCAGTATTCTGACACAGAACGATTTTAGAAGCAATGTATTTCTATTGGTAGTATGTTTCGTACCTGCACCAAATAATAACAAATTAGAAGGAAAAAAAGATGACAAAAAATACAGATGTCAGTATTCTGAGGCTCTTTGCCCCATTTCTTTTCCTCACGGACGGCAACAAAACTCAGACATTATACAATTTAAAATAAAAAGGGATAGGGTTAGGCTTAGGGTAAGATATTGAGTAAGAAAATGTTTTTATGAACCACACAGCTTCTGGTATTCCAAGACCCGACCGGACAAAAAGACGTGGTGCAGGCACGAAACATACTACCAATAGAAATACATTGCTTTTAAAATTGTTCTGTGTGACACGAAAAAAATGCGAAAATCGTGTTGGTGAACACGAATCAATAGATTAAATTAATTTCGTGACTATAACACGAAATGCCGTGAGACTGGGTTGGTCCAGGCATAGAATCAAAGTTCTAATTGCACTGTCATTTGGTTTTAGTCTCACGATGAGAGCCTTCAGGCTTTGTGGCTGAAATATTAGGATAAGTCGCAACACCTGCCACTGAAGAGCTGGCCTTCATAAACCCCGGCAACTACAGGGCTGTTCGACAGTATGTTGGTCATTAGTTAGAGTCAGAGTCAAAGTCACATTTATTGTCAATTTCTCTGTGTGTGTGATACAAACAGGGAGATTGAAGTTCTGTGTGCGTGCGTGTGTGCGTGTGTGTGTTTTTCCGCGTGGGAAGTTAAAATCCAACAATTACAACCGTCCCTCATTGTTCCTGAAGTGAAGAAAATGTATGAGCTGGCCAGCTCTGTAGCAGATGAGCATGTTATGCACCCAACTGCAGTTATGCCAGTGTGTAAATCTTTCATTGAGGTTGCATCAGTCAGACTGTGTTTGGGTGTGTGTGTTTGTGTGTGGGCGTATATATCTCATGTTTTGGTTACATTTTCACATTATGGGGACGAATAAGTCCCCATTGTATACATCGTTACATTTTGCTGTGAAAACTTGGTTTATTGTGAAGGTAGGGTTCTCTTCTGGTTAGGGTTAGTGTCCAGGAGATGAATGTAAATCAATGTCTTCTGTCCTAAGAAGTGATCACTGCACATCCTTTTGTTGCACATAGAAGCTGTCACTTGGTCACCACACTTTGCTACATTTATTTCCAAGCTACAAGAAAAATAATAAGGTTTTTTTTAGAGAAGCAAGTTGGTGATGAGTAGGTTAAAAGTCAAACACCTGCTGTGAACATTCTGATAAGGGAGAAGGAGTGAACAAGTAATGGTGCCTGCTACTTTAAGCCTGGTATATATCTTACATGATTGATTTAATATATTTTTGAATTGTGCACTTTTCCAGATGTATCCACCCATTTTTAAACCTAGAGAAATCTGGAATTTAAATTGCAGCTTTGAGTCCTTTTAATTTGGTGTTCTCGTTCTGGTTACCCGTCGCCCCTGTTTCAGCATGCGTTAGCGTTGTGGTTGTTGTCAAGAATTGACTTTTCTTCCAGTTTTAATCCAACATTTTTACCAAACTCTTGTCTTAGTTGTTTTTGATTCTAGCCTCCTTAAAGGGGACCTATCATGCAAAATGCACTTTTGTACGTCTTTTATACATGAATATGTGTCCCCGGTGTTCCAGGGAACTCACCAAGTGTCAGAAAACACAACCCTCTCTATTTTCCTCCATACCCAAATCTCTAAAAAAGGGGCTGCAACGGATCTGATAAAAACTGATCCAGATTTGAACACTGTCCTGACGTCAGGACGGTGGCGCTACGGCTATTGGGCCAACTCCACCAATCAGGAGGAGACAGCCACGGCCATTGCCGTTCGAAAGTGCTGGAGACGCTGTAGTACATATGCCAGGCCTGTAAGTGGCGCTGTAGTCTGCCACAAAAGCAGCGAAGAAGACTTGGTTACCCTTCTGTTTATTCTCCGCTGTGGCTTTCTTTCTCCCTCCCCGAGGCAAGCGTTTGCTCCCGCTGCAATGCAATCCCTCCCCGTCGAGGCAAGCACTGTAATTCTCTCCGGTTAGTCCACCAGCAGATGACAAACACCCACCTCTCCGCCTCTTCCAAGGAACGAGGGGACCGTGCGGCAGAGTTTCAGTTTCAGTTACTTTCGCCGGTCAAGATGTCCGTTAAAGTTTAAATCTTCCGGACAAAATTAGAAAAGTGCCGGTCAAAGGTCTTCTTTGTTATTTATTGAGCTTTAAAACAAATGAATAACGACTCTATATAATAAAACACGGAGGACTGAAATCTCTTTTTCTCCCCCTCTTCTGACAGCCCAGCAGCTGATCAGGGGCCTCATTTATAACGCCTTGCGTAGGATTGACGTAGGAAGGTTGCTTACGTAGTACAAAGCACAAAAATAGGTACAGAAATGTTCCGCCATTTTCCGATTCACAAAACATTGCGTACCGGCGAGGGAAGTGCGTACGGCACTCCCTACGCCTGTTTCCCTTGATAAATCACAATCGACTCGTAACGCCCATATTTGCCTATACATAGTCAAAGAAACGCCCATTCATTCATTCATTTTGACTGACTGCATGAAGAAGATCGCAGGAAATTACGATAGAACAGCTAAAAAAGACATCTCACACCGTGTCAGATTTTGGTTATTGTGGGGAGGTCGAGATAAATCATATTGTTTGGTGGATGCAGTTTGAACCAGAGTAGCAGCATGGAGGTCGGATCGTCACCAAAATAAATAAATAAGTGGTCCGAAAAAAGTTAATGACAAAAAAAATACACATAACCTTCCTCAGGCAGTGTGTTTGTCCCGGGGACAGGAGACACCCCCTTGACGAGAAACTGTAAGAAATGGTCGGGAATCCCTCCGGAGTGGAGTCATGACGACTGGATCTGAATTATTTTTGTTGTATTTGGTGGTTTCGTGTTCCAGCTGTCGATCAGCAACTATATATCCATAATCCACCAGTTAAAGGAAATACAACTAATGTGTTGTGTTATATTAGCTGTACAATTTACCACATATGGTGTTCTTAGTTTCCATACCTCCTGTGTTTTACGAGCGGCTTATCAAGTCTTGGCAAACGGCATAAAACATGATTAAACGTGATAGTATTGTTGATAATTTGTGATCTTCTCGCTCCCAGGAAAGAAACTTAAAATAACGAGACTAATGGAGTCTCTGAAAAGGTTCAAATGGGTAGTTTAATTAAGTAACGTGGTTAAAGAACAAGCATGGTGAATGGAGAGACAAAGCCGGTGTTGTCTTGAGGGAGGCTGCAGCGAAGGGAAGAGAGTGAGTTATCTTTCGTCCTGCCTTTTTATCCACGTCTCGTTGTCCCCCGCTGTGCAAATAGTGGGTGGCCCCCTACTCATTTGCCGGTTCGATATCGCGAGAGCACAGATGATTTCGACATTGATATTCTCTGCCTACTTCCTTAAGCATTTTCTCCTCATTATCTCTGTCATGACTTTCTATTTAATACCTTATAAACAGCTGTAATACTTAGTTTAGAAGTCCTAGTGGTTCCGCTCCGGCACAGTTCTTATTTTACGGAAATTCCCTCTGACGTCATAGCTTCTCACGTATCTGTAAACACTACGATCAACTAGACCTTCATTTAATATTCAGCAGTAATAATATCTTAACGTCTATCGATGTAGTGTTAAAGTCCGTACGTTTGTGTGTAACACTCCAAGTCATTTTCACTTTACATTCAGAAAACGCAACATTAGTCACAAGCTAACCGGATAAAGGATTTTTCAAAATAAAAGCTTGGCATTGATTTCCTGAGAACTTCCGGGCTTTTCCACAATAAAACAGCTTTAAACTGACGATATGTTTTAGACTGAATTATGCTGTTTAACATTGATTTTAATTCCTAACAGTATATAAAACCATACTCGTATCTACAACCTATAGAAATGCAAAACGGCGTCAGTTTAGACGTAATTCTGTCCTCCTGCTTACCGCATCATTTATGAGAAAACATTTCATAACATTAACACAACATATTCGAGGTGGTTTTAAATAGCATATCCGTATTTATTTATTTCTCCAAGTTATGTTTTTGTGTGCACTGAGGAGTCTCAAACAGGCGTTTGTTTAATCATTTAAAGATTGGCTTTAATCAATGTTTGAAAATGAATTCTTCATATTTGATAAATGAGAGGTAACATTTTATTTATGGTATTATTTCCACATATTTCTCTCCATTCTTCCTTCTGCCAACGGTGTCGCAGTTTCTCGTCTCTCCCGTTTGTGTGCTTAGTGCGTACGCATGGGTTAGAGTTTGCGTGGAGGACAGCACATTTTCCCGTCAAGTTAGTATTTTATAAATCGCAAACATTGCGTAGAAACTGGCGTACGCCATTTTTTGAGCGTATATCCCTTTATAAATGAGGCCCCAGAGCACGTCTCCCCTCTCCTGCAGGGGGGCGTGGTCAGCAGAATCAGACCCGTAGACAGCAAACAGCACATAGAGCGAAATGAGGCATGGCTAAAATGCATGATCTGTTTAGTATTTCGAAAACAGAAACGTATAAATATACCTTATATAGGTATGGCCCTACAATATTTAAATATAGCATGATAGGTTTCCTTTAAGATTTTAGTCGTCTGAAGTCTGGATCTCAAGATCTCAGGGATGAAACGCTGAGCTAACGTTAGCCACGAGATATCTAATCATACTAACCTGATTATGTAAGCTGAATCCACTCCAACACTTCTCTGCAGTGTCACTTCACATGGAGTCACACCTGCAGCTGTGGAGGACGCTTTGTCTCTTGAGTGATGCATGAAAACAAACAGGTCAACACAAAGAGCAAAGAGCAACCAATCAGCACGGCCGATAGACACTTTTTACTCCCACTCACAGTCACACTATGCTATGATTTGTTTCCTTGCAAAGTCATAATATCCTCAAATACAAATGCTACAAAATAAATTCTGTTTTGGAAACTAATGCGTGCATTTATACCATTAAAACGTTTGTTTTGGATTATGTGATACTTTCCCTTTTTGACCTGGCCATATTTTCCTCACCCAGAGTTTAATTGGACAGCATTTTGACCTCTGAAACAGTGAAGCTCACCAAGGTCCATCCAATGAGGGTGGAATTAACCTCCAGTCCTGGATTTATTGATTGTAGCTTTTCTTGGTGGTAAACTTGCAAAATTAAGAAAAACAAGCTGAAGGATTGCAGGCAATATACTAACCTGTTAAGCACCAAGCCTGTTTTTCATGTTTCAGGCTCGAAAATGACATGCCCAAAACAAATGACTACAACTTAACTAGTAAAAAGGGTTATATGAATAATTTATTTTATCAAAGCAAGGTTACATCTGTGAGTTGGATGTAGAAGTGTCAGAATCAATATAGATGTTTTTTATTTTAAAGAAAATTCAGATTTTACATAGTAAAAAACTGTAAATTATAGTGTCCGTCCAAAGATTCTTTTTTACTTATAGTGAAAACTACCCTTGGATGATGGGTTAGTAGACTAAAAGCTTTAGAATTCCAAAGTACAACATATAATAAGTACCCTGTATCAAGATTGATGCAAAACAAGTGACATTTGACCTTTTTAGAGAGGTTTAGCCAAAACCACTCCACCTCTGAGGTGATTTGGGTGAAAATGTTTTTTTTTCCATATCTCTGGCCCCCCTTGGTCGATTTTGATGGTTGACACCTCTTTCTGACCGTTGGAGCCAATAGAATCGAAGGGGGAGTCCCCCACACACACACGTTGTGAAGAGAAGAGGTGGGGGCTTCGCGCATGTAATTTTGCACCAGAGTGGACCGATCTCTCGCTCTGACATTTGGAAACGAAAAAGCAGTTTTATTGCTTATGGATTATCAGAAATCATTTCAAAGAGGACACAGACACATTGGATTAACCTATGGATTAACTGCAGCATCATTTTCTTATCGTTTTAATGCCATTGAAGACCAGTTTTGACCAAGGTAAGCCATGTTAGCGTTTCTAGCTACCTAGCTCCACATGTTCTGATGTACGCTTTCGTTTATAGCGTCGCAAATGTTTATCACTGAGTGTTGAGGTGGGCACCCCCAGCTTCTGTGTCTCCAGGAGATGCTAATCGATGGGTTGGCTGTGCATCTAGGATAAGTAATAAGGGAGTTATGAGTGAGTTTAGGTGCAGTTACAGGTTACATTTTTTTGCTCGTGGCTAATTCAGAGGCTGAGTGTTAGCATTGTGGGTTTTTTTTGGAGAAAAAAAATTAAAAAGATCAGTTAGCTGAGTTTCTTCCCGTTACATGGATATAAAACATTCATAGTTTATTAAATATTAAGATTCCTTAGACGTTGTTTCCTGCAAATGACGCGTTTATCCACCCGGTACCGGGGGGGCGGTGCGTAACAGGCTAACAAAGTAGAATGTTAATATTATCACACAACCTGATCTTTTTCAACCGCTTGTATTGTGTGTGTCAGATAAGTTACATTTTTACTATACCATGCAGGTTAATTTAACAAATGATTGTGTCAATGCAGCATAAAAGCAAGCAAGAGGACGTAAGAGCTTGATTAAAACAACATGCTTATTGAGTCTAGAAAATGCCAAGATATATAAGACACCTGCTAAAAATCAAATGTGAATAAATGAAACTGTAGTGCAACAGTATAGTGCTATAGATGATGGTTTGTGTTTAATTTCCTTTTGTTGTTTTTTACATTTGGAGCGACTTAAGCAACACTTACATAGCAGCAAAAAGAATGTTTCCAACCTTTAAAACATAATGTATGCATATGAAATGCTTAATTCTGCCCCCATTGAAGCTTTAATGGCATCACTATTGGAGCAGCAGTGAAGACACAACAAATAATGGATACAAAATGTGCAGGGGTGTGTCTTCTCTCAGGGGGTTATGCATTTGTATTAGAAATAGTGTTAATGTATATGAGTCTTAGTTTGTAGAACATAGAAATAAAACAGCAGCAGTTTATTATTGATTTTATTATAACTGGCTGTTACTTCACAGGCTCAGACTTTTTTTAATTTAAATATTTGATAAAAAAAGATCATGATTTTCTTCATATCACCCAGCACTAGCTGCTACTTATTTTGTTTACCAAGGATGTGAACTTGATTTGATTTGATTAACGTTTTTGTAACACTGTACATTTCCCGCTGTGGTACTAATAATGGATTTCTGATTGTGATCTGAGGTAGGGAGGTTTTGAGGTTCATGATGGATGTGTTCAGCAGACCTGATCAGCCAAATTGTATCTTAGCAACCCGGCTGAGTGTGTCTGTCCCCTTGAATGCACCACGCTCACCGCTCGGTGCAGCAGCTGAGGGGTCAGAGGTCAGGCTCAGGCAGGGAGGCAGGTTGCAGAGCGACGTTTGACTGGAGGAGCTGAAGGTGCTGCAGGGGGCTGGCTGTGAGGGGGAGCCGAGCATCAATGATTTAAATTCTGCTTTGGATTAAAGGGGCCCTATTCTGCTCATTTACAGGTTCATATTTATGTGTAGTGTCTCTACTGTGACATGTCTCCATGCTGTTCAAAAAGCTCTTTATTTTTCTCATACTGCCTGTGCTGCAGCACCTCTTTTCATCCTCTGTCTGAAACCAGAGCCCAGTCTGCTCTGATTGGTTACATGGCTGGCGAGTGTTACATAGTGATGTCACTATATCACAGGGGTATACAAAGGTGTCCAATGCACTCATTTTAGGAAGGGTGGGGGGAGTGTGTAGGAGAGAAACTCTCTGGAGGGAACACAGGGATTTTAGCCTTTGCAGACCATTTACATGCACACAAACCTATAGAACACCCCACAGAAAAGCATAATAAAAACAAAAACAAAGGGAATCCATCCCTCTTTAAAAAAAACAATATTGCTATGTTCTGGGTATATACCTGATTTTAAACACTTCTGTAGATTGGTGGTGTTTTAATTATTTCTGGTTATTTTGTCTTTTTTCCCTTTCCTCTTTCCTTGGTTATACATTATGAAAATCATCTAACAAAGAAGCTCCTGCTCTTTAACCTGTTACGCACGGCCCGCCCGGTACCGGGCGGAAAAACGCGTCATTTGCAGGAAACAACGTCTAAGGAATCTTAATATTGAATAAAACTATGAATGTTTTATATCCATGTAACGGGAAGAAACTCAGCTAACTGATCTTTTTAATTTTTTTTTCCAAAAAAACCCCACAATGCTAACACTCAGCCTCTGAATTAGCCACGAGCGAACATTTTTTACCTAAAACGGCACTTAAACTCACTCATAACTCCCTTATTACTTATCCTAGATGCACAGCCAACCACTCGTTTTTGGTGTCCTGGAGACACTGAATCTAGTGGTGCCCTCCTCAACACTCAGTAATAAACATTTGCGACGCTATAAACGAAAGCGTACATCATAACATGTGGAGCTAAGTAGCTAGAAACGCTAACATGGCTTACCTTGGTCAAAACTGGTCTTCAATGGCATTAAAACGTTAAAAAAACGATGCTGCAGTTAATCCATAGGTTCATCCTATGTATCTGTGCCTTCTTTGAAATTATTTCTGATAATCCATAAGCAATAAAACTGCTTTTTAGTTTCCAAATTCCAGAAGGAGAAATTCTTCCACTTTGCTTTCGATTTCCAGACGCGCAGCCCCCACCTCTTCTCTTTACAATGAGTGTGTATGTGGGCCTCCCCCTTCGATTCTATTGGCTCTAACGGTCAGAAAGAGGTGTCAACGATCAAAATCGAGCAAGGGGGGCCAGAGATATAGAAAAAAAACAATTTTCACCCAAATCACCTCAGAGGTGGGGTGGTTTTGGCTAAACCTCTCTAAAAAGGTCAAATGTCACTTGTTTTGCACCAATCTTGATACAGGGTACTTATTATATGTTGTACTTTAGATTCCTAAAGCTTTTAGTCTACTAACCCATCATCCAAGGGTAGTTTTCACTATCTGTAAAATATAATTTTTGGACGGACACTATAATTTACAGTTTTTTACTATGTAAAATCTGAATTTTCTTTAAAATAAAAAACATTTATATTGATTCTGACACTTCTACATCCAACTCACAGATGTAACCTTGCTTTGATAAAAGAAATTATTCATATAACCCTTTTAGAAGTTAAGTTGTAGTCATTTGTTTTGGGCATGTCATTTTCGAGCCTGAAACATGAAAAACAGGCTAGGTGCTTAACAGGTTAAACGGAAATAAGCACTATCTTTTTCTGGCGGGGAAAAAAACAGCCTTAGGGTGCGTTGGAATATAATTATGGGTGGACGAAAGTCAAAACAAGTTAACAAAAATAATCTGTTTAAAAAAACTTCTTCTCCTTTGAATACAACACATTTCATGGGACTTTCTCATATTGAAAGACACAACAATATTTTACCAAAACTTCACCTACAGTCCTCCAGTGCAGTATGCAGAGGCTCACCTCGAAGGTCACTGGGGTCAAACGTGAGCTAAGACCTTTGCTGTTACTCACATCCATCTACAGTCCTCCTACACCTGCCTGTGTTTTCTCAGGTGGATGTGTTCAGCAGACTACATCCACTAATGTGTTACACCATCCAAAGTTAACATAATGATGCAAAGCGCTCCGTGTAATAATGAGTATAATGCTGCAGGTTGTGTGTGTGTGTGTGTGTGTGTGTGTGTGTGTGTGTGTGTGTGTGTGTGTGTGTGTGTGTGTGTGTGTGTGTGTGTGTGTGTGTGTGTGTGTGTGTGTGTGTGTGTGTGTGTGTGTGTGTGTGTGTGTGTGTGTGTGTGTGCGCTGCTGTGGTGCTGTGGTGCTGTCTGCCGAGGAAGAGGATGAATAATAAATGCGGTCTGAAGTTTGGATCCAACGTGTTCAGACTACTGAGCAGAGCAGAGGCCTTTCAGTGGCCCACAGCAGCCAAACCAGTGATAAGGTTTGGGGGGAGGGTGTGTGTGTGTGTTCGGGGGGGGTGTTGTAGGGGTAATGAATTGGAGAGCCAATTCTCGCCTGGCCTTCCTTCCCTCTGCAGTCATCTCTCCCTCTCTCTC